>NW_017307265.1:408118-437662 GCF_000935625.1 Nanorana parkeri | reverse complement strand
GGGGGCGGGGGTGAGAAAGAAGGTTTTTGTAGTATATGGGGGGGGGGGGGGGGAGCCCCATGCACTATTTCTTTTTACCTTGGGGGGTGTACCTTCTAACATTCTTACCAGACCTAAATGGTCTGGTATCAATTGGGATGGAACATCACACTTTTTATTTTTTCTCTTCTGCAGACCATTAAAAAAACATTTAATATTTTTTACTTTTGTCTAATGCCACTTTGCCGCAATGAAAATTTGTCCATAACAAAAATTTGTATATACTACCGCTAACGAAAATTCGGATTTCGTCCGAATCCCGAAACAAATTAACTGTCGGACCCGAATCCTGAAAAACGAATTAACGAAAAATCAGAATGAAAATGAAACAAAACAACAAATTTTCCCGGGGCACATATCTACAGAAAAGTCATGTCCAAATACTTACCGTAATTTTCCATCCCTGACTTCTCTCCAAGACATCAGACTATCTGGTTAACCCCCAATACCCCAATACCTCCCATTAGTGTGATGTCATGGAGATGTCAGGAAAATGAATGTCCAAATACTTACCATAATTTTCTTTCCTGACTTATCTCTATGGCGTCACACTAACGGAACATATGTCATGGAGAGGTCAGGAAAAAACAACATTGGACTGGGATAGCAACAACTGTCCTTCCTTCATTATTTTATCATGTTGTCTCACCTCCTCTGAAGATTTTTAGGTACTTTCAACAAAAACTCGGAATAAGCAAAATAAGGGTTCATTGAGAGAAGTCACAAGACTGTGAAGGTCAAGCAACAAGCAGTCGTCTGACTTTTCTTTTGAACCATTGGTTGACATTTAAATGGAACTGGAAGACTCAATATGAATGAGATTGCTTGTTGTCTCCACAAGCATATGCATGTTTAAAGGGAAATTCCAGTTCATGCAAAAAATATAATACATTCAAAAAGAAAAGAAAATCATAAAAGAAAACAAATGTGCATCAGTCAGCACCCATAGTACAGCCTCTGCCCAGATTGCTGCTCAAGCCAATGCACATGCGCATATTCGGCACTATGGTGCTAATAATGTGCACGCACTAAACCGGAGCACCTGCACGATGCACGCGCAATAGCGTGCACACGCCTGTTCTTCGTGCCAGGCGGAGCTATTTAAGGATGGCTCCTGCATCTAAAATGTGCTGAGAGATCTTCAGCTGTACTAGTCTGCATTCTTGATCCTGTTTTTGATACCTGTCTGACCCAGTTGATTCCTGACTCTGCCTGCTTGCTGCCTGCCTTGTGACCTCAACTTGTCTTCTGACCTCCCCTCCGTCTTCTCATTTGGTGCCATTCTGCTCGAAAAGTGTATGGCCCGGCCTGCTCCTGACATCGCTTTTGCTTTCTGCTTCTGTACCACACTGACCGCACGTTACCAATCTGGCTTGTTCCTGACCTTGCTTAAGCTTCTCACACCAATACTGCCTGATCTCCTATCAGCTAACTATGGCATCCA
Source organism: Nanorana parkeri (assembly GCF_000935625.1). Lineage (NCBI taxonomy): Eukaryota > Metazoa > Chordata > Amphibia > Anura > Dicroglossidae > Nanorana > Nanorana parkeri. Next base: position 436,179 of record NW_017307265.1, on the reverse strand, counting down.
GTCATCAGAACCATCATCTCCGGTGTTTCAAGCACTCATATCAGCTGCAGGAACTCATGACCTCTCTGTCTGCTCAGCTGCTGTCTCATCTTCAGTGGGGCTCAGGCGAGAGCAACAAGGGAAGGCCTTCCTCCTCACTTCAGGCTCACACCAAGGTACGTGGCACATGCAGTAACATGGAGGAAGTGTCAATGACTGCAAGTGTAGTAATGTCACCACACTTGTATTCCTTTGAGAACTACATGTACCTCTGTTGCAGTTGCTGATGGGACTTGTTTCTCCATTCACAGGTCCTGTGAATAAATGATGCGGATGTGGGGGTGGAGCCACGCACACGCCAAATTCAAATTGATAAACCAGCCAGTGAAGATGAGAACCCAGCTGTAAGTGGGTATTGTGACCATGTTTTACATTACACCCTAGAGTCCAAAACTAAATGTAAAGTGGGGTTTTACTGGTGACCAAAACCAGTAAATGGGTCACTGGTAACTTGTACAGATTTTGCAGCCACTTTCAACTTCCTGATTGCCAAGTGGGAGAGCCTCTCTGCTATAGTCACATGATCATTCATAGTGCTATAATAAGAACAAAGCTGTGAGCAGATTATATGAGCAAAACATGACTTTTTGGGGGGAAATTGCTACACCAACCTTCTATAGAATCCCTTCATACAAAGAATACATTTTTGTTGGTTTGTTTGGGTATTTTTTAGCCGGTATTAGAATATCATAACTGGGTACAGACTGATCTAGGCTTGTGTAGCAATTAGATACGCTACATATTTTTTTTAACTGAGTTGTCCTTTAAAATATGCCACCATTAAACTCTATGGAAGGTGCGTTTTGGTAAAACCACTACAAAAACGCTGTATGTTGTGTTTTCGCAAAATGCAATATGCAGAGATGCAGTATAAACTGCTCAAGTATCCACAGGCTCTTCATCTCAGTCACTGTTTTCATTCTGGGTGCATAGTCATGGGCTAAGTAACCCTCTTGCTTCTTGTAGCTCTTAGGGACTTCATTTGGGAGAGCTCGACAGCGTAGCCTTCTCCCACACTGAAGTAAGCTCAATCTTTCTAAATAAAAAGGAGGCACAATTTTGAATTACACTTTTTTGTACAAACATTTTTAAAAAGTGGGACAACATTTGACAGCTATCCCCAAGAATGACTGCCTTGTAATAGAAACTGAGCTCTATTACAGGCAGGTACAGGCATGACTCTCAGTGGCAGAGGCATGTTGGGATTTGAAGTTAAAGTATAGCTGGAGGGCCGGATTTGCCCACCCCTGCTGTAAGTCTTACATCTTTTAAAGTGAGTGTGATGTTTACCTTCCTCTGATCTTTCACTAGTTTCCTAAACTAAATCAGGTATGAAATTGTCCATCAATTTATGAAATCTTTGTTAATGTATAACTGCACTTTCCTCCCTCGACTGGTCAAAGGGCTTTATTAATCCTAAGCTTATTTATTCATAACGCTACTGGACTTCCTTTTCTATTTGACCAACAGTTTCTGAGGGCGTGTTTGAGTTATTAGGTCAACTGCAAGGTTTATTTTTTCGACATGAATACAGTTAAAATATATGTAGTAAGTTATCCTTTATCATCTCCACTCAAAACCTTTAGCTCCTATTTCTGGGGCCTAGAGCTATGTGACTGTTTTTAATGCTCTCTTTATTTTAATATTGACCTTATCCAGGAGTGTTCAGACCGATCATGTGAAGCTGCAGGATCCTCACCCTGTTTACTTTTCTGCCTCTTATTGATGTGATGAAGTCAGAGCCACTCTCAGGATCATTACACTGTAAGTGCCGGATGCTTGTTGCCACTTCCTCAGGCGACCTGTCTATGGCATCCTGCACTCACAGTATGTCCAGAGTTCTCTAGGTTTAATGATGCTGGGACTGAAGGCTGAGGACATTTAGTGGCCAAAAGAGATTACTGCGGGCAGCAGCAATGGAAAGTAGGTGAATATTGCGGGAATTGAGGGAAATGATTTAAAAAATGTGCATGGAGCCAGTTTTTACCTATATATGTGGGTTACACAGAATTGCTGTTTACATTAAAGTTCACACCATAGCTGCATGCAGCTGCAGTACGATGCATTTTGCTGTGTTTTAGCCGCGATTCACAGCGATTTGGACGCTTGATTTCAGCTTACAATGGCCTTTCAGGTGCAGTCCTGTGCGTTCCAGTGCATTTGCATGCGGTTTGCATGCAAATGCAAACCGTCGCAGCTGCAAACACTGCGCCCCTGGCAGTTCTGCCACTGACTCTAAGCTGTAGAGAGACTACAAATCTCAGCAATACATTATACAGCAATTAAGAATGCCACCAGCTATAGAGGATTACAAATCCCAGCAATACATTATACAGCAATGCAGAATAGTATATGAATTTGCTACCTACTCTGTGTTGCTGCTCTGCTCTGGGGTGCCGGCCTGATGTCTCAGGTGGAGGATCTCAGCAGGGGCAGATTTGGAGGGTCTCAGCAGGGGCAGATTTGGAGGGTCTCAGCAGTGGCAGATTGGAGGATGGCAGCAGGGGCAGATGTAGAGGATCGCAGCAGGGGCAGATGTGGAGGGTCTCAGCAGGGGCAGATGTGGAGGGTCTCAGCAGGGGCAGATTTGGAGGGTCTCAGCCGGGGCAGATTTGGAGGGTCTCAGCAAAGGCAGATGTGGAGAATCGCAGCAGGGGGCAGATGTGGAGGATCGTAGCAGGGGCAGATGTAGAGGATCGCAGCAGGGGCAGATGTGGGGGATCGCAGCAGGGGTAGATGTGAAGGATCGCAGCAGGGGCAGATGTGGAGGACCGCAGCAGGGGCAGATGTGGAGGATCGCAGCAGGGGCAGATGTGGAGGATCGCAGCAGGGGCAGATGTGGAGGATCGCAGCAGGGGCAGATGTGGAGGATCGCAGCAGGGGCAGATGTGGAGGATCGCAGCAGGGGCAGATGTGGAGGATCGCAGCAGGGGCAGATGTGGAGGATCGCAGCAGGGGCAGATGTGTCTCCCCTGCCACCAGTGGCGTCCCTGCTCTCCTGCCTGACACTCCGAGCAAAAGGGACAGCTCTGTGAGCCCCTGTAAATTAGATTCCCCTGTGGTAAAGACGGTCCTGACGACAATAAATGATTGTTTTAAAAAAGTGTATACATTGTAATGAACCAAAATCCAAACATGTGAAAGGGCCTCCAGTGCTATTGTATCACCTTTTACAAACCATCATGAAACATCCAATCATATACCCACTAATCATACAGAATTCATATTTGCTTATTATGGGTATTTACATAGCGCTGACAATTTACAAAGCACTTTACATTCACATCAGTCCCTGCCCTGAAGGAGCTTACAATCTAAGGTCCCTGTCTCACATGCATACTTACAGGGCTGATGCAGACAGGAGCCAATTAGCCTTCCAGCATGTCTTTGGAGTGTGGGAGGAAACCGGAGTACCCGGAGGAAACCCACACATGCAAAGGGAGAACATGCAAACTCTTTACAGATTGTGTCCTGACCAGGGCATGAACAGGGGACTCATACGCCACTGTGCTGCCCATATGTGCATGTTATAATGTATACAATATATACATTATGCCGCGCAGTCCCATTTATTCCAATGGGGTTATATCTGCACGGCAATCGGTGAAAAAAGGTACATGTACCTTTTTTCGCAACGCATGTTTTTGATCGTACATGATTGCATGGGGAAACCGTTGTGGGAAACCGCACAATCTGACTGCTGCGATTGGGGTGCCATTGGAAAATAACAGCACTGCCAGTGGTGGTGTGCGATTCTGTGACTGCGCGGCCATCCATGCTGTTTCATGCGCGATTACTGTGCGGTCACGGATTGCCTAAGTGTGAACCTGGCCTAAAACACTGATAAAATATATTGAAACAAACAACCCAGATAGCAAGGATAACTTGCCACAAACATGTGGCAGGGTTACATTGTAATTCTTGTTAACTTGCTGCACACATTCCTGGCAAGTTGTAGACTTGCAGAACACTTGCAGCAATAGTTCTAGGTGACACTTTTTGAATTTGTAGCAAATGTGCTTGGGAAGTCTACAGCAAGAGTCCTGTAGGTCTTAGCAAGTGTACAGCACTTTTGCAAAGCACGTTGATCTAGAGCAGGGGGTGCCCACAATTTTTGTGTTAAGAGCTACTTTTCAAATGACGAGCTACATGAGATCTACCAAGGAAAAAAACCTCACTCGCTCTCTCTTTCCTGGCTGTCTCTCCTCGCTCTCCTGGCGGTCTCTGCTTGCTCTCCCTACTGGCTGGCTCTCCTTGCTCATTCTCCTGGCTGTATCTCCTCTCTCTGCTGGCTGTCATTCCTCATTTTCTCTCCTGGCTGTCTCTCTTCGCTCTCTTTGCTGTCTCTTCCTGCTCTCTCCCCTGGCTGTCTCTCCTCTCTTTCCTGGCGGTCTCTCCTTGCTCTCTCCCCTGGCTGTCTCTCCTCTCTTTCCTGGCTGTCTCTCCTTGCTCTCTCTCGTGAGTGTGTCTCTCCCCGTTCTCTCCCCTGGCTGTCTCTCCTCACGCTCTCTCCCCTGGCTGTCTCTCCTCGCGCTCTCTCCCCGGCTGTCTCTCCTCGCACTCTCTCCCCGGCTGTCTCTCCCAGCTCTCTCTCCTGGATCCCCTTGCTGTATTTTGCAACAGGCTGTGTAAACTAATATTCTTTGATGTAATATATAGCACCCAACCCACCAGTATCCACCAGAAAGGTGTCAGGGAGCTTGGCTCAGCAGACTCAGGCTAATAGGTAATCATGTGTGCACCGCTAAATAAATATACCAAAATGGAATAAAGGGGCCGCCATTCACACCCTTCGTGATCTACCAGCATCAGCTTTAAAAGCTACTAGTAGATCACGATCTACCTAATGGACACCCCTGATCTGGAGACTTGCAATGCAGATTTGCTGTAATTGTGCAACAAAATGGTGAAGCTTGGCAAGTCCAGCAATAGTTTAGCAAGTCATTTTCAAACTTGCAGCTCAATTGCTTGCTATCTGGGAAGTTGTACAAGTAGAAGATGAATGATATGATACTCTGATAGTCCATGTAATCAGTGTGATGTGTTAGCCACTATAGATATTTTCTCAGAAGCAAATGTGGTTTGGAAATATATTTCATATTCCTGTCACTTATAGTTTATATCTCCATCCATTATGTTAGCATGCCAGCAGAAAGCAGGCGTAAAAACATGGATCTGCCAATTGGGGATATCAGTGAGTCCATTAAGTGACACACATAGAAGAGAGGTACTAAATGAAATCTGGATAATGGACTGATATCACCAGACCAGCCACACCAACTAGATATAGCTCCAGGATTCTTTTCAAGCTGCCAAACGTAGCTCCTCTGGAGGTAAACTGACATACTCTATCAGGCTGCTGCATATAGTAAATCTTCAATCCACTTCATTGGGAGTTTTTGCATTAACCTCCCTGGTGGTCTGATTATTTCATTTGTTTTTTTCCTTTCTACAGGACGCCAGGAATGGGTCCTGGATGGACAGTATATCCCTCCCTTGTTTAGGTGGTGGTCTCGTCCAGTCTGCCGAGACACTGCTGGGGCACCTGTGTCCATACTGGAACCCTCTGTGAGCAGGCTGGGACTCTAACCCTGAGGTGGGACTTAGTATACAGGCGCCGAGCCGAATCGTGTATTTGCTGAATATAAGCCATTCACTTTGACCGTTTGTGGAAAAGAATAAAAGTTTATTTTCTGATACGGCTGGCTACGGGTCATATCCGCACTGAATATTACACCTTTTTTTTGTTCTATTTTTTGTTCTCGTTATTTTTACTTTTAAAATTCCCGCCGGTTCCGCCCCCTTGCGACGCAGATGCTCGCAAGGGATGGAAGACGGATGCCGGCATCGGCCGGAGCACACAGCGCGGCTCGAGGGACAAGGTAAGTAACGCTATGCTGTAATCCCGAGTGTGGCTCTGGGTTACCGCTTATGGTACTGAAAATTAACCCCGAGCCAATTACCGCCAAGGAGGTTAATATCAACATTTTGCATTAGAAGACCCGAATCCCTGCCCAAGAAGTACAACAGGCTGGATTATTGTTCTCAGTGCTTGACAACAATTCTCACCAAAAGACCTTGGTTTCATTGCCATTGCCAATGCACATATAATGCAGCAGGGGGTTGCGTCAAAGTTAGAGGTTACTTAAGGGGTTCGGTTAAGTTATTGGAAGGGTCAGGGATTAGGGGGTTTCTTTTCAGGTTTAAGGTTAAAATAATATTAAACTCTTTTTTTTCATGAATCCAGATCAAACAAATTTACATTGCCCAGTAAAGTATTTCTTTAAATTTTTGCCCAAACACTTACTGTCATCATGATTCTGAACAGCTGTGCAAGGGAAAGGAGCCACCCTACAACAGGATATCAGAGCCAGTGCTCAGGGGACCAGCTGATTCTGGAGTAAACTAACACTTTAAACACCAAGGAACAGTATCCATTCTAAGTGATTTAATCAGCATCTGAAATAGCTTAGAAACCTTTTGACTTTAATATCACTTTAAGGTTTTGATTAGGTTTTAGAGTATTAGTTAAATCAGAACTCTTCAGTTCTGCAGCCTCCTCTCCTGTACTGAAATTACTTACTCTGACTTGATTGCATACTGCGAGCTTCTTACAGTCTACATTAGAAGCTGCAGCAAGTACAAATAGAGCTCACCTTATTCCTTGGTTGGAGGATGTCCAGCATCATCAAGATCTTTTCCCCCAGCCTCCCTGTCCCTGACCTACCCATTTCATTCATTGTATTTCAGTTCTTTCAATCATGGAGGCTTAGCTTAACATGCGGCATTACTTAGGGTGATCTGCATGAAAATACAGCATGCCTAGTAATGCCCACTCCTACAGACTGACATCCACCCATCAAGGCATTTTAAAGTGCACCTGTGTCTAGACTGTGAACATTAAACATTCTTTACAAGTAGTACGGGCTCATTCACATGGGTGTGCATATGGCGTGCACACCCGTGCAGAGACCCAGTTCCAGGAGGGACAGCGGCAGCATGTAATTGCATGCAACAGCCTGTACCTCCATATTGGAGGACACGGCTGCATGCGGTTACACGCAGACCAGAAACTGGACATCCTTGCGGGTCCTGCTGCCCACAATTGGAAGCAGACAGAAAATATATGATGTTTCTAGCCAAAAATGCAGATTTTATCATGCAAAAAAAAATAGTGCTTCGACAGTGAACAGGTTAAAGGGAAATATATTGTGATTATGTATATACTTTCCCATTTTATTGTAGTTAGAACTTTTAAAATAATTATTTTTTTGTATTCCGGTAAGTATGACATTTTTCATATTTTGTGTCGTTCTTTCAGCCACCAGGTGGTGCTTTAGGCTGAATTCACATACAGTATGTATTCACAGTAGGGCTGGTAATGATTAACATTTTCCTATTCGATTAATCGAAATTTTTTTTATCGATTAATCAATTAATTTCGATTAATTATAACTAGGGATGCACCAATACCACTTTTTTAAGACCGAGTACGGATACTTTTGATCAAGTACTCGCAGATACCAATTACCAATACTTTTTCTTAAAGGGACAGGTCACATTTTTTTTAAAGCAATACAAACTAATGCTTTAAGGTTACTTTCTTAATATTATGATTAATGAGATGACGAGGGAGCATGACGCCGGCTTCCCGGCCAATCAGAATGCCGGGCGCTACGTCATTACACGGCGCCCGGCTTCCGGATTTGCTAGCTTCCTGACCAATTGGGAAGACGGGCAGCGCGTCATTGCACGCTACCCGGCTTCCTGATTGGCCGGGAAATCGGCTCCATGCACTCTCATCACAAGTGACGAGAGAGCATCGAGCCGTTTCCTGGCGTCTGAGGAAACCAGGCAGCGTGTAATGATGTGCTGCCCGGCTTCCTGATACATGAAGTACACGTGCTAGGTATCGGAGCATTTGGGCGAGTACAAGTACTCACCCAAATACTCGGTATCGGCACCGATACTAGTATCGGTATCGGTGTATGCCTAATTATAACGCACATACAGATCCAACTACATTGGCCTATACACATACAGCACAGCAATAAAGTAATACAATGAACTAGGATTACACTAATCCAGGTATAGGAATCTAGCTATGCATTTGTATGCCTTTTTTTTCTTTTCTGACTGACGGTCAGGCCCGGGCTCCCGATGTCAGAAAAGAAAAAAAAAATGATCGCAGTGAAAGGTTTAATCTGCTCGATTGAGCAGATTAAACCTTTCCAGTAAAACGTGTTTCTCTCCCGGGCGGCCGGGAGAGTTGGGATGTGTACTCACCGGCCCAAGCGGCTCCATCGGGTAACGAAGGGAAGGGGACTCCTTCCCCCCTTCCATTCGTTAGCCGACAGCCACTTGGGGAAGGGGGGAGGAGTCCGGTTACGTCGATGTCCGTGACATCACCGGATGTCCGATGGAAAACCCGGAAGCCGGCGGAGAGGTGAGTACGGATCAAAAGAACTTTGATCGATCAAAATAATTTTGATCGATCAAAATAATTTTGATCGATCAAAAAAATTAACGATTAATCAAGGGATTAATCGTTCATTTCCGCAGCCCTAATTCACAGTAGTGTGTGCTGTGTGTTGCCATACATTTTGGTATGCTGAGGGCAGGTGTGTTGCCTTAGGCTAGGTTCACACCTTGGCGACCTCTGACCGCGCGGCAATCCGTGCGGTTTTGTGCACGATTGCCGCGCGGTCAGGAGTCGCCAGGGTGTGAACCGATCGCGCTGTGGGTGCCATTATTTTCCTGCCATGATTCCGCCCGTGCAAATGAAGCAGCGTGTCGTGTGTCGCAAAAAAAGGTACTTGTACTTTTGTTAGCGATTGCCGCGCGGATGTCACTGTGCACTAGCACACGATCGCATGTTCCCGGGGCGCGCGTCCCGGGTGTTGTGCGGTGTAGTGCAGGTGTGAACCTAGCCTTAGTGTGTCAGAGTAACATGCCTTACTGCAACCCCCGCCCTAAAGCGAGACTCTAGGCATATATGAAGGACACAAAATGTTTGCAACTCTATAATCATCGATTTAAACAGAGTCCCGGCGGCAAAAGTCGGCGGGAGTCTGTTTAAACAGCCCCGATGCTGGCGACGTACACTGTACGTCGTCAGTCACGAAGGGGTTAAATCTATTTTTCAGTACAAACAGTGTAAGTACCTGAATTTGACCTGCTGTGGGCCTCTTTCAGCCAACAGCAGTGTTTTTGTACGCCATCATGTAGGTGAAAGGATGGTTCCTCGGTGTGTGACACCAACTGTCAAACATGGAGGAGGAAGCGTGATGGTCTGGGGCTCTTCTGCTGGATCCAGAGTCAGCGATTTGCAATGAGTGAGTGGCACCCTGAACCAAAACTACTACCACAGCATTTTGCAGTGCCATGCAATTAAGGTTTTCCACCTTTTCTTCAAACGAAACTCGAACACTCTAGTCACGCACTGATATTTTTATGGGAGAATGAGTTGTGGCTTATTCATATGTAAATAACGCCACCCATTCATTTATAAATATCACATTTCCTATCTAGCTCCTATCTAATTTTGGTTGCCCCTGTCTCCCTGACATCTTGAATGAATCCAGGACAGCCAGCAACCCTACATTTAATACCCTCTGGTTGGTCAGGGGTTCATCCTACAGCAAGATAATGACTCAAAACATAGTTCCAGGCTGTGTCAGAACTACCTTGGAAGAAAAGAATAAGACGGTAGGCTTCAGATCATGGAAAGGTCAGTACAGTCTCCAGACTTAAACCCCATCATGGTGGTTTGGGATGAACTGGACAGAAGGGTGAAAGCAAAGCAACCTACAAGTGCAACAAATTTGTAAGAACTTCTGCAACTGATGAGAACATTCTGAGTAATATTTGATTTCCATTGTAGAAAGAATGTCACAAGTGTGTTCAAATGTTATATCTGCAAAAGGTGGCTACTTTGAGTCAAACATGTAGATTACATTCTGTTAACCTTCCTGGAGGTAATCCCGAGAGTTGCTCTGGTGTAAATTTTACCTACGAAAAGCGGAAACCTCGGGCGTCTTCCGGGTTCCTTCCCTGCGAGCGCCAGCATTGCAGGGGGGCAGAACCGGCGAGAAATTCAAAAGTATAAAATAGAAAAAAAATACTGAGATAATCATACCGCCAGGGACGTTAAAGAAAACGATTGAATGAAGCTGTTACTGTGACTCCTCCTTCTTGGGGAAAGCACATTGAGTAATATACATGTGAGTAATAAACTCTTTATTATATCAGTTTTCCTTAGCTGTGTATCTAATCTTTATAAGAAGATGAAGCTAGCATCAAGAGGGGTTTGTAATGATATTCTTAATTCTTGTTCAGCCAGATGGTCCCCCGTGGTATTTAGTGTGTATATTTACAAGGTGTTTGGAGAAAAGGTTTGCTGCCATTGGGCTAAGCTGTTGGAGAAATAGAAGCTGCAAACATATTTTATATTACATGATTAATTATGGACTCTTTCATTTCAACACAAATACTTAAAGAAAAGTGTTAGGCATACGATGGTAGTCTATGCCCCTGAAAATACAGAAGACATCCATTCAGCATAGCAGAAAAGGCCGGTGTAATCCTTCCAAAGCCGCACAATTTATTGTGGGCTGCAAGCAACGAGTTGTCTTCAGTCTCTTGCTGAGCATGGAAGGCTCAGACCTGCAGGATGTACAAGCAAACCTCTGCCATCTGTTGTTATTCCTCTGTACTGTGGCATGGTCATTTTCCAAAGTTCACCCCTGCCATCTGTTGTTATTCCTCTGTACTGTGGCATGGTCATTCTCCAAAGTTCACCCCTGCCATCTGTTGGACATGCCTTGGCACTGTTGCATGCGCTGCATCTCACACCTGATTGAAATCATCATGCTTTAAATGGAGGTCAGTGCATTCAGAATGTGCCTGAACATATTTCTTTTAATTTTCTGTATGTCGGGTTACTCTGGTGTTTGGATTCCTTTTGGTTATGGCTTGGACTACCCATAGATTCTGCTTTTATAAAAAATTTTACCCAGTGATATTGAAATACACCTTGGTTCCGCTTGCCTATTGACCTTCAGCATCTGGGCTTCTTGACTGTTGTGCTCCTGTGTTTCAGCAGTGTAACATCTGCACCATCATCAGTTCTGGTGAAGACCTGATAAACTGGGGTTGTGCCCTGCTGGAGACACAGAAGGTCCACCATTTCCTAAGAAAGTCAGCAATGGCAGACTCCATACTTCCTCAGTTTCTTTCTTGACTTGCATTGATAATTACATGATCAATTAGAACTTCATATCCAACAAGTTGGATGAATTAACTTTCATTGAATTTGACTTGTTTTTCTTGTGTTTCTTAGGGAAAGGCGATAGATAATAAGAGTTCATATTAGCTATGATAGGCAACAGTTGATAAAATAGGACCTGACCAATTCAGTTTCTTGTGTCTCAACATCCTCCGGCTAAACACTATGGATCTCCAGTTCTCATCAGAGGTATGTGTATCCTAGGGCCACCTCTGCTTCTTGTAGTAAGTTTACTGTAACAGTTTAGAAAATGAGCAACATTAATAAATACACAATAAGGAAATAAATACATGGATATCAATAACTGTTTTTTTCCCATATCTGTAAAAAATAAGTCAAGGCAACTGGACTTGCTGTATTTTTCTTAAAGACGTTTCACTGGTCATCCAACCAGCTTTCTCAATTCAGAATGACTTGTACAAAAAATTATCTGGGAATAAATAAGGTGAATGTCACTCCAATCCACATAATCTGTCACAACCAGGTGTTGATTGCTTTTGCACGCTTGTATGTAAAAGCCTGTACCGGCTTTACATAACCGGTGGGATTCTGCTCGCGAGCAGAAAAAAAATCATGTACATGTACATCCACCCACTGGGCTTTTGGGTGGGCTCTGTTGTCCCTCTGGTGGTATGTATGGGCTCTCTGGGGGGCTGTGCGGCTCTCTGGGGGGCTATAAGGGTTTTCAGGTGGGCTCTCAGGTGGTCTGTTTGGGCCCCCTGGGGGGCTGTGCGGGCTCTCAGGGGGGCAGTGTGGCTCTCGGGTGGTCTATAAGGGCTTTCAGGTGGTTTATATGGGCTCTCTGTGGGGCTATTCTGCATTGCTGTATAATTATCATACAGCAATGCAGAATACCACCAGCTATGCGGGACTACAAGTCCCAGCAATACATTATAATGAAAGTCAGCACTACACAGCAGAGGCATAACTAGAAACCTAGTCTTCCCCGCAGCAATAATAATTTATTATTGCTGCGGGGAAGGGGGGCAATTATTATCGCTGCCTGGGGGAGAATTGTTTTTAGGCAGGAGTTAATTAAAAAAAAAACCCCATGCAGCAATAATAATCACCCCCTTACCCGCAGCAATAATAAATTATCCTTGGGGTAGATTAATACTGCAGCCGGGACAGAAATTACTATTAGTTATTACCGTATTTGACGGCGTATAAGACGACCCCCCACTTTTTGTGTAAAAAATATAGGTTTTGGGCTATACTCGTCATAAAAGACGAGTATAGCCCAAAATAATGTTTAAATGCACCCACTAACATCCATGGCAGTATTCCCGAGTGTGGCTCGGGGTTAATTTTCAGTAACATAAGCAGTAACCCCGAGCCACAATCGGGAATACAGTCTCTTACCTTGTCCACGATCCCCGCTGTGTCCTCCGTCTTCCGCTGAGTCAATCACGGCAGGCTTTCTATTCATTAATACAGGCTTTGAATACTTAATTGTCGGCTGCCGCAGCTCTCCCGTGTTCCTCCGCGGCAGCCGACAATGGTAAAATAGTCCGCTATCGCTGCGTCCCTTTGGTAATGCGGACCTGGGCTCGCGTGCCAGCAGAGGGGGCCCCGCGTGCCATAGGTTCGCCACCGCTGTCCTACAGCTCGCAGCCCAGCTACATATGACATGTAGTGCAAGTCATTGTGGGAGATGACCCAGAAGCACAAAAAACAGCAGACGCTGCTATTCAGAATAAACAGGGCTACGCGGTGCTTTTAAAAGTAAGAATTGTTTTTATAAGATAACAACAAAGCCTTTTTATTTATTTCACAATGCTTGTTCTGAAAATCTAATGTGATGCCGGTGCCTTTAGACCTCCTTTTATGTACAATCTACCTCTCTCAACACTGCACCATAGCACAAGGAAAATTCCATGCCAGCGTTTCAAGTGGATCACCTATCAATGTACTTGTGCAGATTTGTTTTTAAAATTCCGCTTGCAGCAGTTTGTCAGCTGTTTCCCAAAAGCACATTTTCTATAGGAGTGATTTTCACAGCATCTAGAATGTTCCATACATGTGCTTTATGTGTATTTTATAGCCGCACAGGATGTACTCTTTGAAAAGCGCATACAGAAAGCATATTAAAATGCACATAACATGTCAAAAATACACTACAACGCATTATAAAGTGTTCTGAAAACCCTCATATTAAAAACGCATGCCTTATAGGAAGAGAAGTGTAAATGGGCTCTTCCTGTATTTATAGAAAACTTCACTTAGCAGCATCCAACATAACATTTATAAAATTGATATAATGGTCCATCAAAGACTAAGACAACTCAAAATTGAGAACAGATAACCTCAGTAAACAATAAAGTCAAAAAACTATCTGTAAAGGATATAAGGTTTGTGGAAGGTTAGCACAGGGGTAGGCAACCCCTGCACTCTAACTGTGCTGAAACTACAAATCATGGGCAGGGCCTCAGCTTCTGATGAAAGGGGTTTGGCCCCAGAAACGCATAGGAGTAGTATGTGGAGCAAGAATGACCTAGCTCTTTAACCGCACTTTAAGCCCTCGTTCACACCTGAACGTTTTGTAGCGCGTTATACGCTCGACGAACGCTCTACAAAACGCTCAAAAATATAAATCCCATTGTATTCAATGGTCTCGTTCCCACCTTGGCGTATTTCCGCCCGTCCCTAACGCGCTACAAAACGGCCCACGCCTGAAAAGGTACAGGTACTACTTTGGGCCGTTTTGTTGCGCGTTTCCATTGGGATACAGCCAAGTAGCCTTCGGAAACGCGCGTTTGTCGAGCGACTTTTTTACTGCGAATCGCGGTAAAAAACGCGCGACAGACGCACATATGCAATACGCCTAGGTGTGAACGAGACCTAAGCCTCAGATGTCTGTCCATCCTCGGCTCTCTTGAGATCCTATCACTACAAGCCTGTTACCATTGGTTGTTTGTGAGTACATTTTGAGCTGGTTTTATTTGCACATAAAGTCGTTTTTACACTATGGAGCCTCTCCTTGTGCTTCCCTGTTGCTAGATACCCAGTTTCCCTGACTGTGAGGAGCTGCCCCGCCAGGGGTGTCCCGAGGCTGGGTGTCACTCAGTCTCCAGACCTGGTGACACCCCGCTGTGTCGTCATCGCGCATGCGCGGTTATCTGATTGACGCCTGCCGGCGGCCATCTTGGCGGTGGACGCCGACAGAGGGGAGGGGACGTTCACCCGGCAGGATGAGGTATGCTGCCGGGTCCCCTCCTCTCTCCTGACACTGTCCGGCTCTCGGTCCATGACCGAGTGCCCGACTTTTTTAGAGGGAGTGACACCAAAATGACGGTCATTCATTTCGGTGTCACCCGGGTGCGGGCCACACCCTCCCTCTGTGACGCCACTGTGCCCCGCATCTCTGGGGTTCTCCCTCTTTCCGCAAGGACGGTTCTATTTGGCGCCAGTGGTTATCTTTCAGTGTCGCTGGACTATCTTTGCCTGTGTTAAAAAGCATGGCACAGTTCTGACAATAGAGAACATTACATCAGAGGGTATCAGAGATTGTAACGTGTGTGGCCAACCTTAGAGCAATGCATCCCTAATATTAGTGGCTTGAAAAGAATTCCCTTTTATAACACAAGTAAAAATATAACTCAGTGGCTTCACTTTTGCATTTGAAGAATTATAGCAATCCACTGCAAGCATACAATAAATGATGTCAATGAAGGACATTTATCTTGCTACAGCATGGCTTCTTTCATGCCTTTTCCTGTCTACATTCATGCACTTCAACAATGGCTGCATGGCATTTCTCAGGGCACATTACCTTACAGTGACAACAATGGATCATGCCGGCATAATGTTTATTTAAATGGCCACCATGTAGTCTACATAAAAAGCCCTTGTGACCGGGTGATGATGGGTGAGCACAGTTGGGAGACGGGGACACTTCATTGCCAACCTATGACAGGAAATGCCTTGGCAAGGACCTCCAAAGCAGGACCACAAGCTGTTATTTTAATGAAAGCTGCAGATCTGAAAATATTAAAAATGACTTTTGAACATGTTAAAGTTTGGCACTCCTTACCATGTTGTCTTCATTTGTATTGTAACTGTAATGTCTTCCTTATATAGTAAAGTGCTGCACAAACCGTTGGCCCTATATAAATCCTGAATAATAAAAATACTGATATAGTAAATATTTTATAATGTAATATAATAGATAATATGTTATATATGTCATTTTTAGATTGGAAGCTCTCAGGGACAAGGCCCTCCTTACCATCTTGTTTTGATTTATATTCTAACTGTAATGTTGTTGTTATATTGTAAAACGCTGTGCAAACTGTTGGCGCTATATAAATCCTGTATAATAATAACATACGATTTTGGCGATTAGTTTGTGAAGTGATATTATGCTTCTACCACTAGGTGGCAGCGTCTTGCAGTCTCACATATGCGGCACGTTGGATTATTCAATTATTTTGTTTTCTCAAGGCCAGGAGGTTCTTGAATTCATTCTTCACAAAGCACAAACTGTTTTCTGGAGCCCCGGATGAACTCTCTCTGCCACAAACCCGAGAAGGTCCTGTGTTATTATTTGTTATAATTAACTTCTGCAAAAAGCAATTTAAAAACCGCTAGCAGAATTTATAAAAACAATAAAACGACATTACAGTCGCTCCACTGTAAAGGAAATCAAAATGACAGTCGGATAGGCAGAAAGGTAATTTTCTTAAGACAAGCTGTATGTGTTGTGTCTCTTCCCCAGTACTCACCCCCCCATTAGTTGGGCACAAATATCATGTTTCGAATTGCCAAAAGATGTTAATGCCCATTGTCATTAGTGTAATTTTTGGATGAAAAAAAAAACAGGAAAGGTATATGAAACAAATGACAGTAAAGGCTCATTCCCACCAACAGGGCCGGTGCTGGAATATTTTGCACCGAGGCAAGACCAGCTACCTGCACCCCCAGCGCCCCTCGCGTGGCGCAACCCTCAATCCCCCCTCCACCACCCGCACTCTGGCCAGGAAGGGGGTCTAAACACCTGGTCTTGAAGTGGTTAAAACCCCACCCACTGGGCAGAGGAGCGGACCTGAAAGATAAAGTTGTCTCTCAGTTCAGTGGGCAGGTGCAATAGGCAGCCTGCTATTGGCTTTTGATATTTGAAATAGGGCAGGCGAGTGGTCGAGGCTGTACCTTTAGGCAGCAGTGCACCCTAGGCAGGTGCTTAGTTTACCTAGTGGCAGCCCCGGCCCTGCCCACCATGTGCAGAGACACAGGTCTCTGTAAGGACACATAGATAACAAAAGGTATTTAAGCAGCTCACTAGAATATACACAATTTTTTTGAGAATGATGTTCTCCTCACTATCTTGTCTTCATTTGTATTGTAACTGTAATGTCTTCCTTATATTATAAAAAGCTGCGCAAACTGTTGGCACTACATGAATCCTGTACAATAATAACAACTGTGTATTTAGTTGTTGGACTGGGGTTACAGTGCATTTCCACTTTTGCAGCCAAATTGGGATACCACCTATATTTTGACAGTATTTGCTACATGTTTCTTATTCACATAGCATAACCTTTAAAAAATGCTGCTTGCATTAATCATGCTCAGTTCATCAAGAAAAAAAAGTGCTGTACTGAATCTTCCTCTAGAATGCAAGAGGGCTGGTAAGTTAAGGTTTACAATAATGAACCCCGCCTTTACTGTGCTGGCAGATATCATTATCAGTTGCAAACTAGATGTTAACACCATCTGTCCCAACAGAGGGTTAAAGATCTAGAAGCTTGGCTGCTTTCATTGTATGTTAATTAGGGTGAGCTCAGTCTGTTCTAAAGGTACCCATACACCTTACAATTATCGTACAATAATCATATGCGATCGTGTTTTCTTCCAATAATCGCATTGTGTATGGGCAGTGTACAACCGCAAATACTGTACAATCGTACGACTTTTGACTTTCAAGCAGGTTTGAAAACTTTGGTCGATCGTACGATTTTCGCAAGCTTAGTGGCATTTCCGTATGTCAAAAATCGTACGATCTACACTGCTCATGCGCAAACGAGAATATGTGCAGTCGATTACCGCAATTCATCCAGTGTGTCATGTCACTTTCTTCTTGCAGAGCTGAGCGTGCCGAGATGAACAATTTCAACTACAGCCAATCGGCTCACGCGTATAAACCGGCGCGACGGGATGCGACGTCTGGCCGGTTATTACAGATGAGCCGATTGGCTGAAGGTGCAGTCAATCATCTGACTGCACTCAGCTCACACACTGCACGCGAAGCTCCGTGCCGGAGAGCTTTGCTCTTTCCTTCAGTGACACCCCTGATAAGGATGTCTAAGGATTCTCCAAAAGGGTTTTCTAGCCTTTTATCGATAGGTTTCTAAAAACCTGCAACGTGCTCTACAAGGCCAATTAAAGTCTATTTAGAAAGGAACAGACCACGTTTAAAGGAACTCCTCTTCGATAGGATATTGCTAAACAAAACACACAGATTTTGCAAAATACGTGGAAGCCACGCTGTCTCATCAAGGCCACGCTGTGTAGTGTGGTCCTAACTCTAATCTCTGAGAACCTCCATCTTGGAGCATATGTACAAGGGACAAATTAGATGCAGGTACACCTGGAGGCAGCTCATTCCTCCTTAAAGGCACACCAGAAGTCCAGCACATCACAATGGCAGCTGAAGCCCCCAGTGCGTCCCCACACCCAATCCAACAAGTAAAGCAAATGGCAACCACAGTCATCAATTTATAACTAGCCTTTAAAGTAAGGTGCACATGGAAGGGCTTTTTACACAGTATCTAAATATTTGTATTAAAACCAGAGGTTTTTGTTGCACAACTTTTGCAAAATATGTGGAAGCCACACTGACTCTTCAAGGTAACAAAACTGTTATAAACGCAGATAGTGTCATTTGTTTTTTTGCAGGCTAGCTGGTAAGTGCGGCGGGAATTTTTTTGTATTTGTGGCTCTCTATCAAGAGCCATGTTTCTGCCTTTTCTATCCTGTTTCAAAGACTGTTGGCCTCTCACTCATTAATTAGTCATCTTTGAGAAAGAATCAGGGTTGTCCTGTAATGTATCTTATGGGCACCTGGGCTCCGGTAAGATGCTCTCCTAGACACCTTTGGTGTAAAGTGTGAGTTAGCAAAATTGTACTTTATAGGATCAGGGAAGCTCTGGCAGATCGATCACATAGCCCCACAGTACTGAGTAATCTTTTATGAATGAACACTCAACAATGTTGGGGCCATTACAGTGTATAACAGAGTCCCAACAGCACTGAGCATTCACTCATAAATGCTCACTTAGCACTGCGGGCTGTGATCTATATGGCGGGCTGTGTTTACAAGGCAGATAGATCACATAGCCCTGCAGCACTGAATGATCTTTTATGAATGAACAATCAGCAATACCTGGGCTGTGTAATAGACTTGTATCTGCCCTGTATATTTACTAGCAGCCATCAGCTCTATCACACAGCCCTGCAGCACTAATGTTCATTCATTATAGTATACAAGCAGTGAGGTAAGAAGAGGCAGGAGCTTAGTGCTGGCTGTACCTTCTCCTACGGGAACACCCATATTTTAGGCTTCAGACTGGAGTGGAGCTACAGCCAACATTACCATCAAGAGGCATTGTTTTCCACAATGGGACCGCTGATATGAATGAGACCAAATGCTATATACAATTACTCCCCTAGCAGATGATAAAATATTTTTTAGTGAGACTTCTTACTTATTGTTATTGCTATTATATAGGGGATAACAATCCCCCTATATAATAGCAAAGGCACACTGACAGGTCCTCTTTATGGAGACATTAGGGGTCTCTAGGACCCCTAATGTCACCTGTGGACCCCAAAAGAAGCTGATGAAGAAACTTCTGCATTCACAGCCCGGACGGAGATGGGGCAGCGGATCCCGGGATTCAAGGTGAGGGGGGCGAACAAGCACATATAGACGATCGGCGGGCTATGGAGCCGCTAATCGCCTATATGTGAAACACCCGGTAAAGGGTGTGTGCAATGGTCGGGTCTTTTCTGCCAGTGCTTGCCCGCTAGGGGGCGCGCGCGAGCAGAGAAAAAATTCCAATTCTGCAGTGCCGCCCGTCCGTTTTTTTACTACGGGCGGACGGCAAGTGGTTAATAAACCTTCAAAATAACATTCTATCCTGAACTGGAGGCCTGGAGGCTTAGCCTGCTTTGCAGTCAGGGATTCCTTTGATCCCAGGGCATGAAGTAATGTCCAGTGACTCCACTAATAGTATTCATCTTGGGGATTTGATGAGGGACAGTTTTTTTTGCTGACCTCACATGTGACCACTGCATATGTTAATATCAACTGGAATATCCTTTATTTAGGGACTAACGTCTAACAATGTTACTGCATCAAAATACATGCTCCACCTGTCAGAAAAGAAATACAAGTTGATTTGGTCCAAATTCATTTGTTATTTAAGAAAATAACATGCAAGAAGCAAATGCGTCTTGGGGAATAAAGACCCTCTGACCTCTTTCCTCAGTGCTTTAAATTGTTGAAACCCAGCCAGCTCACTGCGACTCTGTTTACAAGCTGCCTATGTATAAGAGAACAATTGTATAGTGTGTCAACAATTTGGCAGCTGGGGCTTCATGTACACTACATTCAGAGCCAGCTGCAGGATTTTTGACACAATGCCATTGTCCTCCACTGCGTGGACAACTTGCAAGCAGAATTACACACTAAGCCCTGGAAACACAGCTATCCCATGGCTGCATTCTAACCTTTAAAACTCTAAAGAAAGGGGTTGCAACATCCTAAGATACATTGGCTTGTTTCATGGAATCATATACATAAAACAATTTAATTTGGAGCACACTACCTCTGATCTCTTCACTGGCACCGCTGCGCATCGATACACTCATTGCAGATAATTAAAGACCTCCCAGGTATGGTATGGCTCCTTCCATGTGAGCAGCTTGAATCTGTAGACAGGGCAGCCATCAGAAATTTTGGGGCCCCTTACACGGCTTTAGGCCGGGCCCTACCCCCACCCGCCGCTGGACGCAGGTCTTAGTGACGCGCTGGATGCAGGACCCACCTGAGAGTGACTCTGCAGAGCCCACCATAGATGCTGCACAGCCCATCTGTGACTGTCCATGGTGGGCTCTGAAGGGGTCTCAGGTGGCCTGGTCAGGGCTGCATCCCTCCTCTCCCTTCCTTCCTAGCTCCTCTTACCTGCACACATGGCCTCATCGGCTGCACTAACGTGACGTCACTTCCGGCCAGTCCGACATCAGATGAGCAGAGCCGCTGATAGGGCCCCAGCTTGTCTCAAAGCCACTGGAGCGGCAATGCTGGGGCCCTGCACTGCTAGGGCCAGGCCTCAGTCTCCTCGCCCTTCACCGTTGGCCGATAGTCATGTAAGGGACCCGGGCGGGCGCCCCAGGCTGCCCGGGCCCCTTACATGAGTATCGCCGTACCCCCCTGATGGCTGCCCTGTCTGTAGAAAATCAGTATCAAATATAGTCTCAATAAAGAATCAAATGAGCACCACCACACGTAAAATATGGGAATGAACACCATTTGGTGAACCGCCGACTTTGAACAAGCTCATGCACATTAAGTTTAGAGTCCTTTGATATGCATCCACTTGTTCCACGTCTGTTAAGCGTTCTCTTTAAAGAAAACCTATAAGCCTCCATTACTGACTACTCGGAAAAATGTTTGTTTGCTGTCATGCTCCAGCCGCAATAAATGGAGGTATATACAGCTAAGGTATCCAACGCTCAAGTCAAGGATAAGTACACCCTTGCTTTCATCTCCATTGTGTTTGACTTGGAATCACTGCTTGATGCAGTTTGCAGACACACTTGTTTCAATGTGAAACACATATGTACATTTGTGCAGGGCTAAACCATCTGAAGTCCAGCGTTGACAAGAAATGTTTTCTGTATTGGAGAAAGTTTGTAGCTAAGCATTGTTACATTGAGGCAACGAATAAATCAAGAATTGTTTCAAGCATGAAAAAGTTATGTAGCTACAATTGATCACATTGCAACATTGCTGTATGCTTGGATGAGGTACCTTGGCTACTAAAGTATCTTTGAATGCAGGCTGTTTTGGAACGAAGCAATAGTGACATGGGAATATATACTGGTTATCTCAAATTAAACACATTCAGGAGAAATATGGAGGTGGAAATGATTAGTAACACGTGCCTTTCCTGTTTCATAAATGGCCGGCTAGATTCAATGAAATAGAGATTGTGTTGCAATCTGTTGTGCTTTTTTGGGGCAAATGCAGTTGGACTCCAGCAGGTGAAAAGCTTTTTGAGAGTTTGAATGAGACTGTGCAGTTTGTTGCACGGCAAACAACAGCTTGATACAAGAACACTATATGTTTGGGTCTATTACCGTGGAGCAGGGATTTGATAGCTTGTATGAGTGATTATTTGGAAGTTAATTTGTATAGAATATTAATAAAAAAGATGATGTGAGATGATGACGACGGGTGTGTTTTAATGGTGTTTTATATGAATCATTAATAAAGTGTTCTTGTTATACAAATGATTATAAAGAGGATATTGCTTCTTGTTTTGAGATCTCCGTTTAGAAGAACTTTTCTGCCAAAACTAGCTTTAGTGGAAACATCGACTGTACAATATTGTGAACAGAAGACCATGTTGCAGCTTTACAAATTCGGGCAACTGAAGCCTGATTATGAAAGGCCCAAGAAGCACTAATGGCTCTAGTGGAATGAGCAGAAATAGGAAACCTGATGAATCCAGTTAAAAATAATAGATCTAGAAGCTGAACAACCCTTCTAGGACCTTCTGGTAGGACAAGCAAAGAATCTGTACGTCTAAAGGACGTTGTGACTGAAAGATACACTCTGATAGCCCGCACAACATCCAAGCAATGAAGAGAATTCTCCTTAGGATGAACAGGAGCCGGACGAAGCAAAGGTAAATCTCATGTTCTATCATGCAAAGCAGACGAGGTAACAGCATCATTGTAGGATAGTTATACATCAGGGTATACTAATCCCACGGAGCTACCAAATATTATAAATGTTATAATATTTAAAAAAAGAAGACATTGAATAATGAAATTAATATTTATCATGCCATTGCTAACTAAGGCTTGTATCCCCCTAGTGGGGAAAATAGAGTATCACATGTCCAGACTCCAGAACAGTGTATTATTGTATAGTGTGGAACAGCTGTATCCAATTCTGCATACCTGGCTTTATATTATAAAGTTCTTATAATATAGCTGTGCCACACTACAGAGTGTTCATGTTCTTCATAATATTAAGAAACTGACCTAAAATCATGATTTTGTATTGCTTTAGAAAAAATGTGACCTGTCCCTTTAAGAAAAAGTATCGGTAATTGGTATCGGCGAGTACTTGAAAAAAAGTATCGGTACTCGTACTCGGCCTTAAAAAAGTGGTATCGGTGCATCCCTAGTATCAAGAACTGCAAGGAGATGAAACGGTCATCTGATTGACACAAGCCATTAAATTGTATCCTCATTGGCCTACCTCCTCATTGGCCTACCTCTACACAGGCTATCCCCCCTTCAGTCTATCATGAATGCAGCTGCCAGACTCATCCACCTAACCAACCGCTCAGTGTCTGCAACCCCCCTCTGTCAATCCCTGCACTGGCTTCCTACAGCTCAAAGGATAAAATTCAAAATATTAACAACCGCGTACAAAGCCATCCACAACTCTGGCCCCGACTATATCTCCAACCTGGTCTCAAAGTATTACCCTAAGCGTCCTCTCCGCTCTTCACAAGACCACCTGCTTTCCAGCTCCGTCATCAACTCCTCCCATGCTCGCCTCCAGGACTTCACTAGAGTGTCTCCCATTCTATGGAACTCTCTACCCCAACCTGTCCGTCTATCTCCCACACTAACTGCCTTTAGGCGATCCCTTAAGACTCATCTCTTCAGGGAAGCCTATCCCACCTCACCCTAACCACTGAACAATCACTTTTTTTCAAACAATCATCCCCACGCAGCTACCTCCTCATGTATCACCTGCCCCTCCCTTTTAGATTGTAAGCCCTCACGGGCAGGGCCCTCCTTACCATCTTGTCTTAAATTGTATTGTGACTGTAATGTCTTCCTTATATTGTAAAGCGCTGTGCAAACTATTGGCGCTATATAAATCCTGTATAATAATAATAATTAAATGGTGATCAACACTCCAGCCGCTTGGTCAGCAGTCAAAAAAAAAAGGAGAAACAAAATGATCAAAAAAAGGGATAAAGGGACAAAGTATTTATCCAGAGATTCTAAATCTTTGCATATAAATCTGTCAAAATTAGCTTTTTTCCCCTTTTTTATCCCATCAATGCATGCAGGTTTAAAAGAACTTAAACTAGATTCTGCACAGCATCAATTAAAAAGGCCACAGCTTCTTTCTGATGTTGGGACACCACAGGTGATAAAGTTCTCCTTCAAGGACCATAAGGATTCAACATCAGATAAAGAATCTTCTGGAAGGGCTTCAGCTAAACGTGAAATATCCGATATCTTCTCATCCAAAGCTAAAGGAAAGGCAAATACGGGGTGTCTCTTACCCTTGTCAGGGGCATGAGCAACAATATTTATCTATCTGTGATAGACAAAACCTCTATAACCAAAGAAAAATTACTTTCTGTGAGAAAGGGGGAGAAGAATCTATAGACAAAGAAGCAGTTCAGAAGCAACCACTGATAAAGATTTATCAGTTTAGACAAAGCAGAAACACACTTAACACGATCTGTCCCTAAGGTAATTTCTACCTAACAGGTAGAGGACACAGAGAACAGTACATCGTGAAAGGTTTCAGCGCAGATGTCCCTCTGCTTGGGAGTAAATATAAAATAGGCAATGCACCTTTCAATAGCACTTTTTTTTTCCTAGATTACTCACGACCCCGACTAGTGCGACGTATCAGGAGAAAAATCTGCACTTCTCAGAGCTAATAGCCGGATAACATGGCAGAACCAAGAAGAGATACAGCTTCCCTCTGTCTGTGTCAGCTTCTCCCTAATGGCACAGGTGTCTCACAGCTGTATGAAATGAGGGCGGGAGAACGGAGGTGGTGTGTTTATCCACAATAGAGGTTTGGGGACAAGCAGCTGGTTCTCTCAATGCGACCATGCTGAAGGAGTGCGAGGTAAAAAAGCAGTTGTGTTTTTTTTTTAAATTTTAAATGGCAGGAAAAGTCAACCGCAGTGTAAAATATAAACGCTAGTGCACAGAATTAGTAAAAAAAAAAACTTGGTTAGAGTACTCGCAACCTCCATGGTCCTGGTTCCAACATAAAAGGAATCCCGAGACAAAACTGACCTGACTTCAGAAATGATGGCTGAAATACTACACCAGATAGGAAAACAGGACCACTGAAGGAAGCATCACAAGCACAGTGAATGGGAATACCTGTGTTCTTTAAATGGAGATGACCATTGGAGCTCCGGACCACCGCAGGACGAATCATTAGTACTGAGATTAGAAACAACCTGCTTCCTGACTGGAGCAAATTCCAGGGTTTAAATTATCCAGCATGAATCTGTTTTATTGGCTAGCTAGAGAAACTTGCAGGATTTATTATCTGGCATGAATCACCTAGCAGCTCTTGATCGTAGAATCTTAGCGAAGAAACAAAACAAACTAAAAACACAGAAGAGAAAACGATACATATTCCTGAGGACACTAAGCAAAACTGGCAGGTGTGGGGTGGGGAGAGTTATCTTAGTGGCAGTTTAATTTTTTGTCTAGTGTCCATTTCTCCTGAAGGCAGCATCATAACCCTAAGTCTCGGAATTCTTCAGAGCTGTGTCCCTCAATGGACGATGGATAATAATTCTGACTTTCATTAACTGCATTTGTTCGCTCAATTAATTAGAAAATACAGCCTAGCAACAAACATCTATTATAGGTTTAGGTTACCTATCATTTCTCAGCACTGAACCTGTCACATATCATGGCATTAAAAGGGTTAAAGTTTACAGCTATAATAGCAGCTGTTAGTGTATTAAAAAATGTATCTGTGGTCTCTGAACTCTCTTGTAGAATTGATTTATAGCTGACCAATCACCCCTGCAACGCTTCCTGATCTTTAGTGCTTAACCATGCACAGCAATTTTCCAAAGGGAAGTATGGGATCATCTACCGAGCATCTAGTCTTAGTAGGTGTCCCGATTCAGTATTTCTGGAATACTACTACTGCAAAGGTAGAGTTACATAGTCAGGTTGAAAAAAGACACAAGTCCATCGAGTCCAACCTAAAGTTATACTATAAGGATGGAAGAACACTAGAGATTTGATTAAAGCCCAATGGCAGCCAAGATTGATTTTGTTTTAGATAGAATGGGGTAGGATTAAAGACAATTTTTTATTGTGTCCCTATTTGGAATAGTTCCTTCCACTTCCTGTCAGGACAGGAAATTGAGCATTCGTTACAACAAAGACACAAACCCCCATTTTTAGGAGAGTGTGGAAGGGTTAGAACTTCCCTCAATGTTTTTGCAGTCTGTGTCTTCCTGTTACAGTGACAACTGCATTTCCCATTACATGGGCGCCACAGGCACAGCAAGTTACCCCATTGGGGTTACAGATGGTAGTAAATAGGGTTTGAATTGTGACATCCTGCAAGCATGAGGATTAGTGTGTACTACATCACTTTGTACATATACTAGAGCCTTGGTTCTCAACTGGTGGGTCGTGACCCATTGTTCAGTGGGTTCCCATGCGCCTTCCACTTTTCTAGGCGAGAGGCTCCTCAGCCTCCCCCTAGTGCAGCACTGTCAGTTCTTGCGCCAAACAACCATTCAAAATACGCTGCCCGGCGCCGAGTGTCAGTTTGAGGTAGTGTGGGCTCCATCCATATGTGCATTGCTCACTCACATGTCCTGTAGAGGTGCCTGGACCGTTGTGATGTAACATACTGGCTCTCAGCACCTCTAAAGAGTGTGCAAAGGAGCTGTACAAGCACTGCACATATGGATGGAGCTCCATCACAGTCCAGCAGCCCACACCGGACCCCAGGCTAAGGATCCACTCCAGTTCTCATAAGGTAGGGAGACTGGGTGGATCTTAAAAAAAAGTACAAGCATTTTTTTTTTTGGGTGTGTATGTGGAGTGTGAGATTGTGCCAGTGGTTGTGTGTCTGTGGTTGTGGGTTTTTGAGGGCCCATTCACACTAATACAGTACTTTAATCGTACAGTCCCGTGCGATTAACGCACTGTACTTCGCAATCGCACCTACCACGCGTTTTGCTGTGAGAAGTGCATTGTATTGCCATTCATTTGAATGGCACCTCAAACCCACAGTTCTATTGCCCTCAGCGGAACGTGCCGTACCGCAATGCCGTGCGTTCCATTGCTGTGCAACTTGGATCACGACTTAATGACCAGGGACAAACGTGGGTCCTGAGGTTACACAGGTTGAGAACCACTGTACTAGAGATAGTCTAAGCGTGTTTGAAATAAAGACCATAACACTGGTTTATACTAAAAGAATAAAGATTTTTATTAAGCATTGTAAGTTGCATTCAATAGCCTTCAGACATAACGCACCACAATCCACCGACTTCCAAACAAAGCCAACAGTAGTTCATTCTTGCACAGTCCATGAGTTGGGGCAAAACTCCTTTCAACTTACATTAAAAATGCCTACTCAGCTCTTGCGGGCAAAAGAATGGGGGGAGTTACACCTCATTTCTGATCACTAATGAGTGATGAAGAGCATCAGGAGAATTATATGAAAACGAAGAGAAAGAAATGATTTGGATTTTTTTTTTTCATAAAGAACATTTAAAAGATTTTGGAAACACTAACAGAAACATCAAAATGATACAGGTGTACTCGGCATAGGAAAAGGCTGAAGAGCTCAGGAACGGGCAAATCCTGTCCTGCTACAGAAGTTGGGGAGGGGTGAAAAGGGGAAAGGTTTAAAGATCAAAGCACTTTTTAAGATTATTTTTTTTTATCACAGAATCCATATTTGCTAATGTGAAAACAGCAACAGAGAACAATAATGCAATACAGCAATGGATACACCAGAGAAAAAACGTTGATATTTAAACGGCTAGTTAATTTTTTTGTTTTTTAGGATAAATGCAACAGAGGTCAATAATCACAAAATTGTCTTTAAAAGGTTAGAGCGAGATCAGTCAATGACTAAACATAAGTAACATCTCATCGAACTATTACTGATTATTAGGTTTTTTTTTTTGTTTTCTTGTTTTGCAGATGGGCACAGAACTTTGTAAGAATGGCAGAAAGAGGACAAGAGAACATGCATAATATTGACTACACACCTTAAAAAGGATGAACCATGCAAGGTCAATAGTAGCACTAATGGTCTACGTTTGATTCAAAAAACCACACAATTTCATTGATCACGGATGCATGGTAGAACAGTATTCACGGAAACTTTTTTTTTTTTATACTATTATTTTGTGAACGCCTGTGTTTTGTTTTCTTTTCTTGTTTCGGGGGGGGGGAAAAAAAGGTCGTTGGCCCTTTTTTTTCTTCCCTCCTCTATGATTTCTAACTTTGCTTGAATAGTATGAGTAATGAGTATTTAAAAGATTAGCAAAAAAAAAAAAATCGGTAAATGTTAACGCTATAATTGTTTGTGTTCCAATAAAGTTGCACATCTTAGTACGAAAAAAAAAGAGAAAAACCACATCAACAGCGATGAAATAATAAGAATGATAAAGAGGAAAAAAAACAAACTGTTTGTGCCATATTATCATAATCGGGAAAACCAACGTTTCTGATT
>NW_017307265.1:365746-408049 GCF_000935625.1 Nanorana parkeri | reverse complement strand
AGTTTTAACTTTGCGCATGTCTCATTAACATATGGGAGTCAAATGCTCTTCAAATATGCTCAGCTTTTGTTTTGTTTGTTTTTTGTAGCATTTTGACTACAACTGGTTAAAAAGAAAATAAAATCTCTGAAACTCTTTTTTTTGTTTGTCTGACGTCAAAAGAGGGATCCGAATTTCCAAATCCTCATTTTTCTCTTACGGAAAGGAAAAAATGTACGTAACTGTAGGCTCTCCTTCTTTCCAGATATTCCTAACCCTGAACTTTCTAACATCCTTCACCCTCTAGAAAAATACGTTTACTCTTCTGTTTTTAAGACAGAGGCTTCGAGGCTTTCCTCCTCGTGGTGCCCGCTGTCTGGATCTAGTGCATTTAAATGAGGATTGGTATTGCACGCTTTAGAGTCACTGCTTAAGGCACTTTCGGAGTGATTGGGAGGCTGGATGTCTGCAGAGCCCCCGTTGATCTGGGAAGCTTGGGTTTCCTCGTTCCCCACTCCGTTCTCGGTCAGAGAACCATCTGAAGACACGGCGGATGATTTGGAGTCTTCGGATTGTGTCTTAAGCTCTTTGGCCACTTCTGCCGCAGAAGTGGCGTATGGCGGCTTGGTCTGTGGATGAACATGGGGAAAAAACGAAACAAACAAAAACAAATTATTCTTCAGAAATGGTTCAGTCTCAGCTTTGTGCTGCTACTGTCTGTGCACTTCATTGAGGAGCAAAATTAAATAGAGCAACTGCCGACAGCAACAAGGTTGCTTTTTTAGAATAAAATGCCAGGAGAACTGGACTCGCAAGCTCCTTCCTGGCTCTGGTTTCGGAGACACTCGAGGAAGCCTTATTTTCCAAAACTAAAGCAAACAGAATCTGAAGCACTAGCTCATAGTAACCAATCCGCTTGTTTTTTCAGTTTGTGCAGTTCAGCTTTGCTCCATTCCATACAAATATATTTTATATATATATCTTGATTTAAACACATCTTATGTAATGTTGATACGAGGGATGAGTTGGGGTCGTAGTGAAGTCTATCATGATCAATACAAGTCATTTGTCTGCTCCAGATTTGATAAATTCCCTTCAGGGTGTTCAGTGATAGAATGTGGAAGAGAGCCGTGATGGGGAATACTCACTACTTACTCCTAACACCACATTGCTGTGGAGGCCATTTCAGACTTTTATGGTTAACACTGTACTGGGATGTGTATGTTTTGTGCCCGAGATGTAGTGAATTCATGATACAATGGAAGAAACAAAAACGGAATAATCCCAAACAATCCAGTATAGAAGCTCTTCTAAGCCCTAACTGTCCTCATCTAGTGCAGAAAAAGAAGGTGTAGTAATGTAGAAGTGATGTACTAAAAGTTGTACTTACACAATTGCATTTTGCAAAGGATAATTTGCCTGAAAGGCCACAGTGCGGCATTCACACGGTGCAGT
Organism: Nanorana parkeri; assembly: GCF_000935625.1. Classification (NCBI taxonomy): domain Eukaryota; kingdom Metazoa; phylum Chordata; class Amphibia; order Anura; family Dicroglossidae; genus Nanorana; species Nanorana parkeri. Next base: position 406,615 of record NW_017307265.1, on the reverse strand, counting down.
TTTCTTTACACTGCACATTCTGTTATATATTTTATTATATATGTATAGTGTACAGTTCCTGAGCTGCTATTTGGCAAGAAACATATTCGGGCAAAATTGTGCATTTTAGTAAAAAACAGGAATGTATCAGTCTTCAGCCTGAGGGTGTTTATAAATGCCCCCATAATATTCATACATTTAAGTTAAAGTCTTGAAAAGGAGGAAGTATTAGGCTATAAATATTTCTCTTTAAACAGCAGCGCAACGTCTGTCATAACGAGATATTACTCCAAAATACAATGTCCTGAATGCCTGGAAATCTATACACATAAAATGGTCATAGACAACAAATAGTCTACCTGAAATGTCCCTTGGTTTTTGTATGTCCCTCTTCCATAATATCTACCACCTCTTCCAAATGTTCGTATGACAGGGGTTGATATAACTCCTCTGGGGCGTCTGCAGGGAGCAAGAAGAAGAAGAAGAAGAAATGACTTGTTAGAATTCTGCAATATGTATACATATACACGTCTGTCTGTTTTTTTTAAATGGAAAAGTTCTTCCTAAAATCGGGGACACACGTCGGTTATTCCCTTTAGTACCCATAAAAATCTCTTATGTGCACTTCTCTGGTTCTAATTTCACTTCATTACTACGGATTAGGACTGCCCCAGTACCCCTGCCCAAAGATAGTGCCTTTGAGACCAATAAAGGTAATTTTTCAAGGGGTGGGGGATGGGACTGTCAGGCAAGACAAGCCATTAGTAGCAAAGCAAACCAGGATCAAACGGAGCACACAAGGGGGGCTTCACTGGCTAGTAGACAGGTGTTGTGGTACATGGAGACTATATACAGATGTATTGCTTGTATTGAATCCTTGTTTTACAGTAATACAAAACATGCTGTATGAAACTACTAAGAAAGCCCAGCACTAGCTCTACATCTCATTACCTACAGACTGGAGGTGTGCCCCCCCTCCAAAAGAGTCAGCTGTGTGTGCATGTAACCTGTAAGCCTGCTATTCAATTCCTGCCCATCCTCATCATCCCATGTGATTGCAGACAGCCAATTGTGGGATATGGAATGCACAGAGATTCCCGATAACAGCCTTGTTCTCCATCATTGTCTCCGACGTCAGTCTATCTACAATGCACCAAGCAAGGTGTACGCTGGCCTGACATGCAATTATAGTTTTTAGGGGCCAGTTCACATCAATTGCAATACATTCCAGGGCGGTAGCTGCTGGAACGCACAGCAATCGCGCAAACTCCCCCCTTAGTTCTGGGGCCGGAGGGGGTGTGGTGTTGCATTGAAGTCAATGTCACCACAGCAACGCCCCCCGCCCGCAGTGCGATCGGACGCGTGGCAAAAAATTGCATGCGTTTCAGTCCAGTTCAAATGCAAACAATAGAGCATGCTGCATTTTTTGCCATGTGTCTGATCGCACTGCTGGCGGGGGGCGTTGCTGCGGTGCAATTGACTTCAATGCAATTTTGCTCACACAGTTTTGATGTTGTTTTCATGAGTAAAAAAAGTACATGAAAAGAACATGAAAAGCAGAACTGGAGAGGTCAATGGACATCAACCTACAGAGCTCAAGAGTTCAGGATTGATCTCCATTATGTAGAACTATATATTACTGTATCACTTCAATTCCAAAGCTAGTGGGACCTCCATTACACATGACCTGCTGATGTCTTCTTCTCACACATTAAAGGCTGCACGTTCACTGAATGAACCTGGTTCAGTAACATAATATGAACAAGAGCTGCTGGTGTAAAAATGAAAAAGGGAGTGCACAAAGTCACAAGGCAACAGTCAAATAAAGGTGTGGATAGCATATTAGCCTATGGAGTTCCTACTAAAGGCAGGCCAGTAAAAGAAAAGGTCTGGCTGGTTGGTCTCTGCACTTTGTCCATCACCTAAGCACAGTACACAGCACTCTGACAGACTGAATGATATACACTTTTGAACAGGGAGGGTGCAGAGGAAGCTTGCTGAACATACCCTCTATTTGGTCCACCAACAGAAACCACCTGAATTGGAAACTGTCCTCTGCCACGTCCACGTCTAGTCCCAGCCCACTGGCCAACCACAGTCCCAGCTATTTCAAGCTTCCCTCCCTGAGAAGGAATAGGCTGGACACCTTCAATAAATGAAAGACAAAAAAAGAAAGCATCATTTCATAAACAGACTTATACAGGTCTAGTATAAAATACCCAAGTCCCGCTCCTGGTACTCACACTGGAGAACATAACCATAAAGAAAAAAAGTGTTAATAAAAATGCTGACCAGCTAAACCTACCCAAACATATAAAGTACACAGTAACCTGCCGATCACTGATGTAGCCATTGTTGCATGTGACACGGTTTTTTGCATCAGAATTGGTTCCACAGGTACCTGCGCTGATGCAGGACTATACAGAGAGCACATGAATGACCGGCGTTCCTGCCTTCTGTCAGTACTTGCTACAACTTGTATTGTTCATTGCTGCAGATCAGCTTACTGTACTCACAGGAAGTTCAAATTCCAATTATTGTGCTCACAGAACATACTCACAATCTAAAGGTTTAATAAAAAGGCTCCACACCCGTCCCACAATAAGATATGCAGTCGTAGATTTCACAATGGCTTCCAGAGGTGCAAAGGAAGGCACTTGTTTAATGTGATAGTTTTTTTTTTTAATGTATCAGGATCTGTGGATATTATTCGCAGAACACCCCAGGTGAAAGGCGTGGGGCTTTGATTTGCTGCATGACCAATACATGGAGGGGCTTTCTCTACAACAAAAAAATCTACTGTGGGTGTGTGTGTGTGTGTGTATATATATATATATCTGTGTGTGTGTGTGTGTATATATATATATATATATATATACACATATATACATACACACAGACACTTATTTATATTGCACATACCTGCTGCAGCCTTAACAAGCTCCAGACTGTTCTGATAAGCACGGCTCAGGCACTTGCCCTTCCTGTCTCTTACTGGCCCATAGGGGCAGCCCATTATAGTAGTTAGCCTGTAGGAAAGTGGGACGCAGGGCTTAACGGCAAGCTCCAACAGTACTTTAAAGTTTTGGAGCTTTGCTTGTCAGAATGACCTGGAATTTGGATCTTAAATGTTGTCTGTTTTACTGGTCCAACTGGTGACCAATCTGTATGAGCCGCTTTAGAGGCGGACATAAGACCATAGACAAAAGTGGACAAAGCTGCTCACAGGGACATTTCACATCAGCTGAATAATATTACATTTTAACAACGTGACAAAAACAATGACATTAATGGAACTATGTGCCGTCAATATAAACCAAGTTAAAACACTTACCAGGGAAGCCTCTTCCTCTCCCTGGAGGTGGAGGCATTGGTCCAAAGGGTCGCGGGTACATAGCAGCAGGGTAAAAAGGCATGGCGGGTGGAGGGGGGAATGGCAGTGGATGGTTCTGTCTTGCAAAGTGGAGCCCTTCCAGGATACTTTGTCTCATCTTGTCTACTTTAGCAGCTTGTTCTGCCTGCACCCAAATAAACAGAACAATAGATAAGGCAGGACCAATAGGAAGTCTCAGCACTACACAAAGTTTTAAAAAGTGTGCTCATCATGCCTGATGTCAAATAATTCGGGATGTCCCAATTCCGATACTAGTATCAGTGTCGGGGCCTACTGCAGGACATTTTCTTCTTTATTTGACGGCAGGCTCATAAAGAGAGCCTGTCACCTCCAAATTATATCACATAGGGGTTTGTAATCCCCTGTGTGATATCAATAAAGTGAAAAAAAATAAAAAAAAGTGATTTAAAAAAACAAAAAAACTAAATAATAATAAAATAAAAAAGTGCAAAAATGTAAATAAAAAAAGATATAAATACAAAGTTAAATAAAAACCAACCCCGCCCCCCCTAACGTGTGTGTTACCCTAATTCCACTGTGTGCCATATAGTTAGAGAGCGCTGCTGCCCAGCTACAACACACATAATGCACATTGAAAGGGCAAGATCACTTTCCCTCCTTTCCTTCCTCTGCAACGGGTGTAGGATACATACCTCATACTGCCATTCAGTGCAGCCCTGCGCTATGGATTTTGAATTTTACTCAGGTGACAGCGCTGACCAATGAGAAACGCTTCTTAGCACGGTCAAATACCGTTTTGGTTAAAATCATTTTTTGTATCAGGACAAGTATAATCATGGATTGGTAAGTACTCATAAAAATGGTCCCGGGACATCACTACAAATAATCGTAGCCTATTCTGCCAATTACCACCTCTAACATATGGGGGACAGAAAACTCGCACAGCCAATTATCAGATAGAAGTTATGTAAAGCCAACAGTTTGTGTAGAACTTTACAAAACAAAGACAGTACAGTTGCAACACAATGCAACCAGAGGGTTGGGGGGGGGGGAGCTGCTCATGTGAGCTCACAATCTGTTTAATCTCCGCAGTTCCCTTGTAGACGGCACACACCACCCATCCAGCTTCTATTCTCTTGCTTGGGCTCTCTATGCCACTACCTAAGGAGTTGCGAGCAAAGAGGGGATCTCTGTTTTAAACAGAACACAAGCTGTGAAAAGGAACACTACATGACTTACCTCAGGCTCTGGTCACATACCTGACCATCGCAGAGGTCAATTAGTGAGGCCTTTTCCCTAGTAGCTTTAATGTACTTGAACTGAAGTAGTTTTCCATCAAAATACATCCAGGGGCAGCAGTGTTCCCAGGGGATGGGCTGTCCACAGGCATCATTCGCCAGAAGTGCCATGTCCACTCCGCTCATGAACAAGGCAGACAGCTGAATTCCTCTGGGGTCCAAATTATCGATCTAAAAAAAAGGAACGTTATTGGTCAGAATTGTCATTCTAAAAAATCAATGTAAATATAATGAGAACTGTTTTCAAGAACACAATTTCTTTACCCAATCACTAAGCTCTTCTAGAAGCTTGAATTTGTTCCCAGAATTTCAGAAGTCACTTTCAATATTTTTTATTCGGCAGTTTTTGTTAAGATAAAAGCGGATTCTGTCATTAATATTTGTGTTCAGCCATCTCCTGTTGGAGTGACAATGCTCTGCCCCGTCACTCCCCTCATTTCCATTAATAAGGGTTCTGGCTAACAATGGTAAAAATTAGGGATGCACCGATACAGGTATTTCGGTATCAAGTGCGATTTTTCGTTCGGTACTCGCCGATACCGAACACCCCAGTACCGGAAGTCCAATTCAGGAAGCCAGGCGGCGTGTAACGACTCACCACCTCACCTGGCTTCCTGATTAGCAGGGAAGCCGTCCCCATGCTTCTCGTCACTATGTGACGAGAAAGCATGGAGCCGGCTTGCTGGCCAATCAAGAAGCCAGGCGCCATGTAATGGCGCGACGTCCAGCTTCCTGATTGGCCGGGAAGCCGGCTTCATCGTCAAGAGGTGACTAGGAAACATTAAGCAGGCTTCCCGGCCAATCAGGGAGCCGAGCGTCGCATCATTACCCGGCGCCCTGATTGGCCAGCTTCCCGAACCAATCAGGAAGCTGGGCAGCGAGACATTACATGCTGCCCGGCTTCCTGATTGTCCAGGAAGCCGGCTCCATGCTCTCTAGTCGCTAGTGAAGAGGAAGCATGGAGCCGGCTTCCTGGACAATCAGGAAGCCGGGCAGCGTTTAATGTCTCGCTGCCCAGCTTCCTGATTGAATCGGGAAGGTGGCCAATCAGGGCGCCGGGTAATGACGCAACGCTCGGCTTCCTGATACAGGAAGTATTGGGCGAGCCATCGGAGCATTTGGCCGAGTACAAGTACCCAAATACTCGGCATCGATACCGGTGCATTCCTAGTAAAAACACACCTGCTCTTAGGAGGACTTGGGACTTAAGGTCTGGTTCACACCTGAGCAGTTTTGCGCGCGAAAACGCGCAAAACACACATTTCCATTGAAGTCAATGGCAACCGTTTACACCTTAGCGCTGTGTGAAAAGATGCAGGAGCTATTTTGGAGGTGGATCCCACACGGTTTTGGTCCCATAGACTTGTATTGAAATCGCATGCGTGAATATGCATGCGCGTTTATATTAGCGATAACTGTGCGGATTACAGAGAATGGAGAGAGGACCTCCCCTTGTCACACAGCACGCTGGGATCAAGATGGAACCACATATCTACTGAGGACTGGTCCAGGCCCAGGTCTGCCTCTATGATCACAGGCATGCAAAGTACAAGATCAAGGGCAGTGGCCACTGGTGCACAAATATGGAGACTATGGTTGCCACGGCATGCCGAGTATTTCCTACTCAACAATGTAACACCATCAGGTAAGAAACTCTCTCCTCAAAAACAGGAACTTATGTCATGGCTGTTTCTGCTTCTCATTGGACACATGCACATCCCTATGCAGAGAGAAACGTGCGTTACCGCGCATTTTTAAAAGCAAAACCGTGTGGTGTGAACCTAGCCTAAAACATTTAAACTGGTAGATTTGTATTAGGTCTGCAAATGAACATGTAACAAATTGTTACCTTGAGTTCCTGGAGTTGCTCAGGTTCATAGAGTTTGGGTGACAGTGCCTGGGCGAGGAAGGCATCAAGCTCCTGACGCCGAAGTATTCGGATGCCTGGCCATTGCACCATATAGCTGCAAAAACAAATGTCACTGAGAATCACATAGTAGAGACACAATATGAAGTATATTAACCCCTCTGTGCCTGATCCCACTGGCCCTATAGGGAGTTTTAAACAACAGGAGGCGGAGGCAGGTTTCCTGATGAAGTGATCACCGTGATTGGCTGTCACAGCATATACAGATACCTTGCCGCACTCCTTACCGGATGCCCCAATATATCTGATGAAGGGTGCTTCTAGTGACTGCGGATGGCAACCCAATCGCACTAATCGCAAGCTCAGCACAGAACAGTGGGCTGGCAAAATACATATACAGATGGTGTTAAAGTGCACCCACTGTGCTGACACATATATTGCTTCCCCTGAAATACCTGGCACCCTGCAACGAGACTGTGCATACTGCCCGTGTGGGACAAGTCTGAACTCCTATCTTTCAGCACTGCAGCCTATGGCAAATTTCTGGAAGTGTTGAATGCCTTCATCTCTCATTGTGCAGCGTTTTCTTCCTCAACACCCTATAGTAGTGAAGTAGGGGCTGAAGTTAGGAACCATGGAGTGTGGCAGGGAATGTAGGCATCTTGAGACTTACAGAGGTGTTGAATGTCGGACTCTGCAGCACTGGAAGGCACAGGAGTTCACACTGACAACCTGTGACCCGCCAGAGATTATGTATTCACAGTCTTCTGTTGCCGGAAGCCAGTGTTCTGTCGAAGACGCCGACCCCGTCTGATTTGGCGACCTCGCCAGGCACTTGTTCACAAAGTATTTTGTTTTATTGCTTAATTGTGACTGTTAATAATACGCCATCCATGGCAGTAAATGATGGATGGCATTTTATTCACATTCACAATTAACATCGTAATTACATTATTGTGTAATTGCTTACGATATTCGTTGTGAATGTCCAGAAAATACAATCCATCATTTACTACCATGGATGGCATATTAACAGTTGCAATTAAGCATTTAAACAAAATACTTTGTGAATAAATGCCTGTTTCTTTATTAATTCCAGTCTGCGCGCATGCGCAGATGCTGAAGTCGGCTAATCAGATGGGGTTGGCGTCATCGAAAGAAGACCAGCATTTAGAATTTTCAAGGGAGGGGACAGTAGCTTTAAGCTGACCATACACACTACAATAAGTCTGTACCACACTCCTTTGGCCCAGAGAATGAACCCTCAAATCAGCTCCTATATTTGTGTCCAGACGCTTTCTGGCCCAAGCGAAGAACTCAAGACGTTGTATAAAGTAAAACAACAAGATAGGTTATAACTCTCTTACTTTACTGTTCTGGCTCAAAACGTCAACTTAGGGGAAAAAGTGTGTAAAAAAACCCCCCATCATTTTCTTATGTATAAACCAAGTGCATCCTTGAAAGCAAGTCATGAGGAGTAACTCACCGTAATACACAGCAGAGCACCATAAGGTGAGTGGGCACGTTCGCAGGATTAAGCATGGCTGGTGTATCGGATCTCATACAGGCAAGAAAAGCTCTCATCCTCCGGTTCTTGTCCTCAACTGCTTTGCCCAACCACAGCTTCTTTAGATTGGGGCAAGTCCATTCCCTAAAGGCAAGGGCTTCCACCAGTTCCGGTGTCTGGGGGGACTTTCCCTTATAAGCTGCCCACTCCTTAATAATGACTGGATAATCTGTATGATAAAAATAAAATACAAAAATGAATAATGGGTAGAGCATACTTGCTGACATCAGATTTATAATCATTTTTAAATCTGGATTGCTCAGGGCTTCCATTCAAGACAGGGAAACAAAGGATGGTTACTGAAGAAGGAAATCTGGTAAAAGGACAGTATAGGACAATCTATCCTTTACCAGATTTCTGCCCTCACCCTGCAGCGCCCTCAGGCGGCCGCCTGAGTTGCCTTGCGGTAGCGCCGGGCCTGGCAAGATCAAAGGGTCTGTTTAAAGCCCACCCTCTGACCACCTTATACTCACCTTCACAGCACTACCCCATTTGTTCCTAATACCGCTAAATACCTGGGGTTTCCAGGTTCAGGAGAGCATGTGACCTCCAGGTTCAGGAGACCATGCGATCTCCTCCCTGATGTATGCCCTATGAGCCATTCACTAGGCTTTGGCACTGTTGCAAGATGGAGTCATCTTGCAGTTCTTCAATACTCTTACTAAGCTTCAACAGCGGGGATTTTGTAGTGGTGTGTGAAGGTGAGTATATAGTGATCAGAGGGAATGTTTTGGACAGACCCGGTCACTTTGCCTTAAATATCTAAAATCTCATATCAGCTTTAACATGTAAATGTGATTTCAACTGCCATTTATCAATAATTTTTACATCTGTAGCTTTCAATAAAGTAACATCTGGTGATCCTGCCTTCTTCGTGCAGTTCCTGTTATGGGGTAACAACTATCTCCCAATTGTACATCGGCGTGGTCACCCCATCACGCGGCCCTGGTGGAAACTAACAGAGGCAGGGCCAATGCATACTTTGGATGCACAATCAATTATTATTATCTATATATATAGATAGATATATAGATATATCTATATAGATCTATCTATATAGATATATATGCAGCATGTGTCTGTACTAGGAGCAAGCTCAACCTCGTGCCCGCAGCACTTAAGACAGAGCTGTCCCAATCATAGGACTACAACCTTAGTACACACAGAAAAAGCTTTCTTTCAGAGACAAGTAATATGTACAGGAGAAAGTGTATCACATATAAAACAGGTGTAATCATGTTTTATATGCGATACATCAATGTCAGCCTTACATCAATCTATTCAGCTTTGCTGTGTAGCTGACAGCAAGTTTCCATTCCATGCCACCAGCCAATTTAGAAAAGAAGTGGTAATAAATAAGAAGCCTGTATCATTGGAGGTAAAGCAAAGAGACCATAGGTGACTTACATTCAGGGGGCATTCTGTTCTTTCTAAAAGCAAGCCGCTCTGCTCTCTTCCTGCACTCCGCCAGGCTGAACAGGACCCCATAAACATACTGGCGCACCGGTCTGTAGAGGATAGCAGCTGGGGGAAGGTCCTTGTTCACTTCATCTTCAATGGTAACTGGAATTTTGATTTCTCCCTAATGTAATATATACAATATTAACACTGCAAAATTCAACATCACCAATAACATATCCGATCCTGCAATACATACGAATATTCACACAGTCATTTTATGTGTGCAAAAGGATCACAGTAATACAGAAACAAAGAACTCCAACCTGGGAAGAGCTTGGTGATAAAACTGGGACAATAAGAAACAGGTATATGTTTAATTCCTGGGTCCCTGCTGGAAGAGTCACCCTTTCGATTTGTCCTGATGATCACGGCCACTGGGACTGAAAGCGGGGGAAAATCTAAAATATTGAGCTGCGCCCAGAACAAGAATAGAGAAGAAATCTTCAATTGGGGGCATTTGATCCAGTGACATCTAAGTGGAGATTTATATGACCGTGGAGATATTTCCTTCTCACTTCGGGCTTACAGGACAGGAAGTGAAGCCTCAAACAGGACAGAGATTAAACCCCTCCCACTCAGAACCGAAAATATCCAAAATGGAAAAAAGGTTTTGGCTTTTGCTATACTTTAAAGCTAACCTCTATCTAACAAATACCCTTTGTACTATAGATCACTTGGCCTGCAATAGGTGTTAAGCTCACCATTGTCATTCTGCGCTCTTTTTCTCTGACAGCCAGGCAGAGGATTGCAGAGATTAATGCTGCCTAAAAGTGCTGTGAACGAGGTGGATTGGCAATTGGGTGCACAGGTGCCTGTGTGTGTTTTAATGCCACCACTCAGTTTATCTAATTCCTCAGCCTGTAGTCTAGCTGCTTGGTTACCGATCTTAAAATTGATACATTAAGTACACACCGGCCTAGTGGGCTGTACAATATGACAAAGATGCAAGGTGCCCTGTAGCCTTCTTTGCTCTGGAAGGAGAGGGCTGAAAACGTATAAACATCCCTGTACATAACACAACTAACTGCAGTAAGATGCCCACATGCTGGTTCAGACACTGGCACTGATATCCCGTACCTTTCTGCTTCAGAGGAGCAGCACACGGCCCAATGAAAGTTGCTGCATTTGCACACACAATGCACAGGCGGAGGATTTGCATGAGTCAATTCTGCAGGCTAACAGTACATGAGGCATCTTGTACACATCTGGGCTGATTTACTTGAGTGAAGAATCCTCACACAACATATGGTGAATATTTCAATTACCCAATAAGGTGAACAGCAGATTCAGGTTTCCCTATTTCCTCCGCACATGACTGGATAATTGAAGGGAATATTCACAGTTTGTTCTGTAAAGATTCTCAGCTCCTTTAGTAAACGTGTCTGTTCCTGTCTGAAATTCCTGACACCTTTATATGGGGGAAATTTACTAAAACTGGAGCAGTCAGAATCTGGGGCAGCTTTGCATAGTATCCAATTGGCTTCTATCTTCCGCTTGTTCATTTAAGCTTTTTAAAATAGATAGAAGCTGATTGGTTGCAGCGGATCCAGATTCTGTCTGCTCCAGTCTTAGCCCTGGTTCACATCTTGGCGTTTTTGAGCAGGTCGAAAAGTGCTTTAACTGCCAAACAAAAAAAACCCCATGATTTTCAATGGCCCTGGTTCACACCTGAGCAGGAAAACCCCAGACGCCTGAAAAGATACAGGAGCTTCTATGGACAGTTAAAAGAGCTTTTCCTCCCCATAGACTTCATTGGAAATGCCCCAAAACGCGCAACAGAAGCATGTTGCACATTTTCGTGAGCGTTTTTGCGCGGGTTCTTCCATTGCCCACAATGGTTTATGAGCTGCCAATCAAAACGTGAGTCTTCATGTACGCACGTCAAGCCGTGCATACAAATATGCACAACGCACTAATAACCGCATGCTGCTAACACGCGTATAAACGGTGCCGCCTAGGTGTGAACCAGGGTTTAGTAAATTTCCCTCAACAGATTTTCACGGCTTAACAAACAGGATGAGAATACTAGAGCTAAATCTCTAGATTGCGTCTTCCCACACAAAGCAAGTATACCAGAATACTTTAATAGTTACCAGAACTACTTGCCTTTGAATAACGCAGCGTCACAAATCAAACTGCGATTTCAGAAATGGGTAAAGGAAATAAGCAGGGTAAGGCTTACCTTTGTGAGTACATGAAAGATGTAAGGGTACATTAAGCCCTTCTTGTGGCGATGTTCGGCTACTCTTAATACTTCAGGTGCCACAGGAGGCAGTGGAGGAGTTGTGATGTCCATGTGATTCCTGGTAGGCATGGACAGAAGACATGGAATCTGTAGACCACCCGCCTGGTTGCCTTTCTTCTCAGTTACCTTAGTTCCTGATGTGGCAGCTGAGGAGCCCTCATTCTGTGTTAAATGGAGACAAGATATTAAAAGCCACTCTTTGAAAACATAACCGGTTTGCACAACTTTGTCTTACAATTGAAAACTGTATGACAGCTGTAACCACTGCAAGTCACTGGGTTCCAGTGATCAACAGTGGAGATAAAATAGACTAAAATCTGATGTTAAAGGAGAACTATGAGATGAGTGCTTTTCACTCACCTCATAGTTCTAGCCGACCTGTGACAATGAGACTGTCACAGGTCGGCTCAGTAGATCGGTAGGTGAGCGAACACATACCGGCGTTCGCTCACCTCTCGATCCTGTCACGGCTCTCTGTTAACATTCAGGGAGCTCACAGTGTAACCACTCAGTATACAGACACATTGAGGGGAATTTATCAAAACTGGAGCAGCTATGCATAGCAACCAATCAGCTTCTCTCTTTCATTTTCAAATCCTAACTGAACAAACTGAAGAGAGAAGCTGATTGGTTGCCATGCACAGCTGCTCCAGTTTTTGTCTGTCCAGTTTTGATAAATCCCCACAATTCTGGGCAACCTCCCTTCTCGTAAGCTGGCCATACACGCTGCGATTATTGCTCGGGAATTTTTCTTGCTGCCAAGAACCCTCTTTGGATTCTAGCTCCAATACGCCATCAAGCACAGACAAATGTCGTTTTGATAATCGTTCGTTTGCAATACTAATTTTGTCGAATGACAGAACAGATTTTTGTTTGCGCATGTGCAGTGTTCATGTTGCAATTGTTTCGTATGAAAACGCCACTAATCCATCGATTTTCATACAGTTCGAAAAATGTTTTCCAGCCCAACTGATCGAGGAAATTCAGCCAGAAGTACAGTAAAAAAAAAATCATTTGTTCCCATCAACTGATCAATTATCGTACGAAAGACCAATTGTGGACGATTTCTGAACGATAATCGATAGGTGTATGGGCACCTTTATACTAGCGTATGTGCGTAAATGATGGCAGATAGCACAGGAAGCAATAGCTTCTTTGCTATCTGCAGGTTTTTTTTTTGTTTTTTTAGTATTCTGACAGTTGCAGTTGTCAGAATTAAAAAAAAAGGCTTAAGAATGCATAGCTAGATTCCTATTGGCTATTTCACTTTGCAAAAGCCAATAGCAAACTAGCTATTGCGCCCCCCCTCTGCTGCTTTCAATCACCAGAGGAGGACCTGATAGAAAACTTCAGGTCCCCCTCTGCTGATTGACAGCAGCAGTGGGCCAATAGGAATCTAGCTATGCCTTCCAATGCCTTTTTTTTCTTCTGACTGACGGCGGGCCGCGGCTCCCGATGTCAGAAAAGAAAGAAAAAACGATCGCAGGGAAAGGTTTACTCTGCTCCCGAGCAGAGTAAACCTTTCCGGGAGTAGCAATTTCTCTCCCGGGAGGAACAGTTTCTCTCCCGGGCGGCCGGGAAAGTTGGGATGTCCGAGACTCTGGGCCATGCAAAATCTGAGGCTACTGGTAAGACTGGGATTTAGCTGAAGGGGCAGCAAGGGGAAGTTGAAAGGATAAAAATGTAAAGCAATTTTGTGCTTATGCCTTGCTCTTGTGTAATACACAATCTTATATTTTATCTGCAAACCTTCCTATCCGCCTCCCCAGCAACAGATGAGGTGCCAAAGCATTTCTGAATAAAACCATTTGCTGTAATGTATCCAAACATCATGAGAACAGCACACATTTTCTAGGAATCACATGAAAGTTACCAGGTCTGAACTCATCACCTTTACCTGGTCTCCGTTATTCTTCTTGTTGGTTTTTCCGGGTGATTTTGCCTTGTTCCCGCTGATGTGACTGAAAAGAGAAAAAAAAACAGCTATTTAGCATCTGAAAGATGGAGACAAACAGAGTCCGTTCAACAAACAGTGCAAGGAACGCATATAAATGTGCTTTTCAAGGGTCAGCTCAGCCAAAACCCCGGTTCTAGGTGGACTCTAGGCAGTCTGGTCTCCCAGTGATTCCCTATTCTTTCTGGCAACAGCTTGGAAGTCTTACAAAATTACATATTTGTATGCACTGGTGACGAAGCCTAACTGGCTTTAACTCTTTCGCTGCCAAGCCCTCCGGAACGCTTCATACCTCAGCTGGCCACGCTATTTTTGCAATTTTTCCCATTGTTTTGATTTTCAACTGCTGCGTTGCTAGCGTTTGTAAAAGACCCCCCAAACCATATATTTTCTGAAAGCGCAGGCCCGGTAGAATAAAAAGATGGTGATACTAAATTTGTAGGTCCTGCGATAATTGCGCAAATGTTTCTCAAATCAATATTAAACTGATAAAAATACACACATCACACGGAAATCAGTATTAGTGCACAAAAACATACTTTGCTGACTAAATGTAAAAGATAAAACTGTATTAAGTTAATAATTAACAAATATTTGTAAATTTTAAATTGCGCCTTTTTGCGAAACAGTGAAGTAACGCAAAACTGTAAATAAGCAACTCATGTTAAAAATGTTTTTTGCGCTGTGTTGGCGTTTGTGTTGTGATAAAATGATGCAGTAGTACAATTGCAACACAGCATATCACAACGCACGACAATGCGTCACAATGCTTTGACACGGTTAAATTAAAGACATTTTTAAAAAAATCAAGCACTGCAGCGCATGGCGTACACCACAATATGGTGCATGTGTATGTTATGTGTGTTTGGGGGAAGAGAGGTTTGCGTTTTTTTTTTTTACTATTGGCCTTCAGGGAAATATCAGTGGTCTGAACAGACCCCTGACATTTCCCTTTCGAAAAAGAAATTGAGGACGCAGAGTCCCCAATTTATTTTTCTGCAGCCTCCGTTCTAAATGAATGAAGAGCACTCAGTACAGAGGCTTCCCATTCATTCAGAAACTGTTGACAGTAAATATTTTACTATCAACCACTTTCTGAATGGGGAGAAGCCTCTGTGGTGAGTGCTTCTCCACATTGAGAAACTCATGAATGAACAGGAAGTGATGTAAAGCACTTCCTGTTCATTCATAACTGGACACACATAGTACTCTCTTTTTCAAAAGGGAAATATAAGGGATCTGTTTAGACCACTAATATTTCCCAGAACCCCAACAGTAAAATAAATAAAAAATTAAACATTAAAATAAATTTGAAAAAAAGGTTAGAAAAAGGGGGTTTTTTTCGATCTTGTTCTGACAAATTTTTTTTGTTTAGTTTTTCAGTTTGTTTAAAAATGCCATTTTGGTTCAGTTTACATACACTTTAATAGATAAGTACAGAGTATACTGTTTACAGTAAAGTCATTTTAACCATGGCTTTCACGTTTATACACATTAATCTTCCATATTTTTGGTAATGTATTAAATGTAGGAATAAATGTAGGAATCACCACTAGAGGGAGCTCTCAGTGAAATAACAATCTCTCAATAATTGCTGCTATTAGATAGAGACACAGGGAGTGCATTGGGTTTTTTTTAATGAGTCAGCCAACTCCCAGACTTGTAAGAAGCAGCAGTAAAAACACAACCATTGTCTAGCATCACAATGCAAAGCTAGAGAGTTTGTAATAAAACACATAAAGATGCTTGTTATGTACAGATACCATTACACATGATTAATAAATTCCAACATGAATACAATCTGATTAGAATATTTACATCAAGCGGATTTCTTTTATATGTCTATATGAAAAAAAAATGCAACTGAACCCAAAAAACTTTTTTGTTAGTTTTAGATATATTGGAGAAGGATTAGACCTGCCGTGATTTTTATTGCGGTCTGTGTCCCCATTTGGGAGATTAACCCTCTCTACTTGTCCTGGGAAGCCAGGTGGCGAATCATTACATGCCGCCTGGCTTCCTTAATGGGACTGCAGGTTATCGGCGAGTACCAAAACAAAAAAAATATTGGTATCGGTGCATCCCAAATTTGCACATCATTACTTCCCAGCCAGTGGTATGGTAAACCCCAAAGGAACTACTGATTGGATCAAGCTATTGCAAATACCTTGTACAAAATCAACTTTCAGTAAAGCTTTTGATAAAATGAAAATGTTAAAATTAAATGGTATAATATGTACTTTCCATGTTAAATACCATGTACATGTAACGTCTGGTCTATTGAAACACAAACTAGTCTTGTTTGTCACATTAACCAATTCCTCAAATAAAACTGAAAAAAAGCTTCCCATGAAATTCTATAGTACTAGAGCACACAGGAAAGATGTGTCAGAGATCCCTTAAGTTCTGCAATATTCATTTCTCTTTATACAGAAGACAGATTGTGGAAAACTCACTTGCTGGCTCCTCCATTGCCATCGTCGTTGTCAGAAGATGAGGGAGATGATGCTGGGAAGTAGGTGGAATCTACATGGTTGGGGCTCCCGCTCTGTGCCGGGTTGATGGGTGAAGAGCGCTCGTACAGTGGGGTGTGTTTGCCTTCATGAGGAATGTTACTGTAGTTATTCTGTTCAGAGACACTCTTACTTGTAGGGCTGACAGTGGCAGTGGATTCAGAGAGGGTGTATGGAAATGGACCTTTACCAATAGCACCACTATGGCCGGACATGTGAGGAGCCTGTGAAGGGACAGGAAAGTTACTTACACAAAAGAAAATCACAAACTGTATTATGGACAGTAGGTTTCTAAATGGCCAAAACCCCCCAAAAACTGGTACAATACTGGAGACCAAGCAGCAGCGTGGCAAAAACAGACAAAAAGAGTGCTTATTGCAGCACAAGCGATAGCCCTAGTCTTGCACGAATCTGCACCATTATCTCTTAAATATCAAAACCTTAAGTGGGGGAAATGATCAATCAATTGGTACATAAAAGAGTTGATTGTGCAGACAAAACAGCAGTTCGGAAATTGTTATACTAGTAGGGCTGCAACAACTAATCGACATAATCGATTATTGTAAAAGTTGTCAACTTTTTCAATCATCGATTAATCGGCTTCCGATTGGTTGGCCCTGTTCACGGCTCCACACAGCTGCGCGCCACACCTCCTCCCCGCCTCACGCTCGCTGCTGCCAGATCCGCCCGCATCCACGCTCCTCACGCCACACCTCCTCCCCGCCTCACGCTCACCGCCCGCCCAAATCCACGATCGGCACAGGGACACAGGGAGAAGAAGTAGGGAGGAGCAGGTGTGGGCGGATGACAGCCGCCGATAGACAAGTACGATCTCAGAAACAAGTTGCTGGAAGAACGGTTAGGTAAGCGTGCCATTGCTGGGTGTTGTAGTCCTCTATAGCTGGAGGTATTCTGCATTGCGCTGTATAATTTTACACTTTTCATTTCACTATATTGCACACCACAGTTTTTGGTTTTCTTTTTTACTTCCAACGCTCCAAGCTTGCTCCTGTGATGGACTACACTCAGTACAAACTAGTAGTCCATCACTGGAGCCATTTTTAAAATATATTTTATTTTTAATTTTTTTTTATCGATTAATCGAACTTAATAATCGGCTAACTAATCGATTTTGAAAATAATCGTTAGCTGCAGCTCTATATACTAGCTCTGCATTTTTGTGAACATCTCTTGAACTGTCCCGATACCGATGCTAGCATCGGAATCGGGACCGATGCAATGCATTTTCACAAGTACTTGTGAAAATGCCCAGATGCATAATGCCGATGCTTGCGCATCGGTGTTGAATTTGTATTTCCAGCCGCCGGGCAAGCAAGAGAAGGGGGCGTGGAGCGGTGACAGAGCAGGGGGCGTGGAGCGGTGAACTGTTTCCCGCCGCAATACCGCCTGGGTCGGTCCCACGTGATCGCAGTTGAAAATGGGAATAGGTTAAATGTTTTATTTTTCTAAAAAGGTCTTAAATTATAGTTCTTCATGATCATAAAGAAATTGGCCTAAGATCATTAGTCTGTATTGTTTTGTTTTTTTAAACGTCACCTGTCCCTTTAAAAAAAAAAGTATCGGTAATTGGTATCAGCAAGTACATGAGGGGAAGTACTTGTACTTGGTCTTGAAAAAGTGGTATCGGGACATCTCTAGTGTTCACACTCAGCTACCTGAAGACAAAACAGAAATAATACTTACCATAGGCTTTGATTGTACATTAGGCGGAGGAGTCATCTGAGATGGGTCGCCCTGCATCATACCATGAATTCGGTTTTGATTTGGTCTGCCTGCTCATAAGAAGAAATGTTCCATTAATTCATGATATGGAAAATCAAGCACACAAATATAAAACATTAGTGGCATTACAATGCAAGAACAGTGGATCGCTTACAAAAGTGGAAATCATGATACTAAATGTATTTCTCAATAAAGAGCTGGATCAATCAAATAACTTATAAAAGTGATGTTACAAATATGGCTGAGTAGAGAAGATAGAACAGAAGGACTGAAATACTTCCTTCATCTGCAGAAAATGCTGCCCTAGGTGCTAGCTGCATGTGTGAAGGCCCAGACACTCGGCTAGGTCATCTCTGCTAAAGGCAAAGGTCCGCTATCAGACTGACCCATCCACCTCTTCAGGAACTCATGCGACCTTTCACATTGGCCTTTAGCATTTTCTCCACATATTTATAACAACTGTTCTATTTCTCAATCTGTCACAACAAAGCTTGACTACGGCTTCATCTTAGGTCTGCCCTAAACTGATGAATCTATGGCTCCATAGAAACAGGCTACTGGCTTACAGCATGAACTGGATCCTAAATTCAGAATTAACCGCTGAACACTTTTTGCCTGCCGACTGTGAGCATACAGACAAGAGGAAAGAGCAGATTGATAACCCACTACTAGGGAAGCACCGACATTCCGGACAAAAATGGTACTATGGGCAAAATAGCATCAAAAAGGCTGAAAATGTGGTGCATCTCTAGCTTCTCTCCTCCCCACCGATCCTTGCTGCACTACCCCCGTCTGTCGGCAGAGGCAGGAGTGATCGGAGGGGATACAGATCCGATCCAGCTGCCGGTGCCCAGCAGGGGGAGAAGCTGTCAGGCTTCCGAGTGGGGTGGCGTGGGAGCAGAGCTCGGCTCCTGTGACAGGCGGAGCAGTCAGGGTGGAGAGCGGAGCACAAACACTCAGCAATCAGCACTGATTGTTGCGTGTTTGTAAATAACAGGAGGGCATAGTAAGGTTACTATGTTCCCAGTAATGAATGAACAGTAAGTACTCTACATCACTTAAATACCATTTAGTACAAACAAGGTTTTTGTACTTTAAATGGTATTTTACCTAAAATAACATCATTATCTGAAGTTAGCCTTCGATCAACCTCGATTCCACACCAGCACACAGGCTGGGAGAGGGACAATCAGCACTTTGAGCCAGTGAGGCTCCTACTGCATTGCACACAGCTGTCAGACAATGTAAACATGGCTACTGGAGGGGAAAGCACAAGGATTACCTCAAAGTGCTACACCTTCACTGTTCAATCACAGGTTGCAATGCTGCCTACATGGGAGATCCCGGCCTGGTCGTGCTTTCCTTCCTTTTTCATAAGATAAAACAGGCCAAGTAATTAAACTGGAACTAGCCGTTTACCTGGGGTGCAGCTCTCTGGACATAAATATGGTATTCCAGCAAGCAACTTCTACCTATTACTGCATGATGCTCGGCAGTAGTAAGTATGATACAAAGCATTTATTTCATAAAATAGCAAAACAAATTGAAGTAAGCCAACACTGATAGAACACAGAAGGTGCCACCACTGACTGCCACTTCTGAGAATGCTAGTTGCCTGGCTGTTATGCCAATCCAGTGGCTTTAGTAACTTCAGAGCTAGTGCATGAAACAAGTTTACAAATAAGATCAGACTTGCTTATCTACATGTCTGTTCCGAGTCAGTGACTCAAAGTATTGAAGCCAGAGAAAGCCAGACACCTAGCATGGTCAGGAGATCAGCTACGGCTGCTCCTGTATATCCATCGGTAAGGAGCGTTATTCTGTCACTGCTCTGAACAGTAACCAAGCTGGTTTATCAGCACATTTCCTGCTGCTCTTAATGTTAGATGGATTGTCCAGTATTCTTCCATGAAATGCTTGTTATCACTGTCTCTCAGTGTCAAAGGATACAGTCAGCCCTGAACCAACAAGAACTCATTTCCCACTTGATCTCTGAACTGTCACAAAGGTCTGACAGATAAAAAGGAGTCAATAATAAAACTGACAAGTCCTAGATGTAAAACTTGACAGACATCGGAATCAGATCTTAAGCAATGAACATTTTGGAATCATTTTAAGTACACTTAGACATTAGACTAACCAGGGTACGGAGCTGGTGGGTATTGCAGGGGCTTGTTGGTGGCTCTGTAGTAAGCGACAGCTCTCTTGAACCGGGAAACTTTGTCATCTGTTCTGGACTGAAGAACAAATCATTTACCCCTTTATAAGGTTCACAGATATAGAGGATTATTATGCTACAGCACTTAAGACGTTTATTTAGAACTCTTCTTTTACATTCAATTCCACTTCAGTTCCAATAGTTTGCATCTTTTATGCCTTTCACACCCACATATAACAACACTCACTCCTCCATCACTTACCATAGTCATGCTTTCTCTCCTCCAACATCAACTACACACACGGTCTATAGCCAGGCGGATGCCATTCACCCGGCACTAGCACTCCTAGATGATGCGTGATGAGTATAGGAACTTTATGAATAAACCCCTATATCTATCTATAGGTCTCCTCAGATGCCCACGTAGAGGAGAAAACTGAAGGAGTGTCTATGTTGCCTGTATCGGACACTCCTTCACTTTTTTTTTTGTAAACATACTGAAAAGCTTTTTTCCATTTAAAATTACATTAAACTCAGGTGTTAAATCTCAAAAATGTATTCAAATACCCTATTAACAAAAATGTATCTTATTTGTGTATCACTCGGCTGTAGATGCTCAAATCATCGCTGAATTGGTGCTGACACTGTCCTTCCTTCTGGAGGGTGGCTACTTTTGTTCCCCATGGCTCATATGTGTCTTGTAAAGTAGACACCACTCCAAGCTCACTCCTGTGATGGACTACAATATCAATACAAATTAGTAACTAAATGTGAGACTGTAGTCCATCATGGGCTTGAGTTTGGAGCAGTGACAACTTTACAACACACACAAGAACCATGAGGAACAAAAGTAGCCACCCTCCAGAAGGAAGGTCAGTGTCAGCACCGATTCAGAGATGATTTGAGGATCTACGGCCGAGTGATACACAAATGAGCTACATTTTTGATAAAAGTTAAAAGGTACCTGAATGCATTTTTTAAGATTTACCTCCTGAGTTTAGTGTCCCTTTAACTTTTCCATGTTTTGTAATAAAAATGTAAATTTTAGGGTCATTATGAATAGGACAAATTATAGAGCTATAGAGTGCCAAACACCTGCAGAGACACACACCAATAGCAGCAGTGTGACCACTGCCCCCGGGAGCAGATTTCAGACCGGCGCCGGGATCAATTGAAAGCCAAAGAAAGTTGCACCATAAATTAATCTTAAAATTGTGCTTTAAAAAGTCACAATTGCTTTTCCCAAGTATTCCGTATTTTCCACTTGCAGCCAGCAGGTGGAACTCTGTGCAAACATTCTCTGCCAAGTATCTGTTGTACTAAGAATAAATGTGAGCAGCAAACACACAACACATGCCTCTCCTAGTATCCCTAGTGTATCTACAAAATATATGTAACACAAGACATTGGAGACTGGAGTCACTGTGCATTGACCTATTTTTATTACCTGTGAATGCTGAAAAACATCTGCAGAAATTGCATCCAAATCATTTGTATCTTTAATGTTGCGCACATAGTCTGCGACCGCTTTGATCACGACATCACATGGAGGTAAAACAAGCTGGTGAGCGCGAACCTAAAGATGTGAAAGAAGAGTCAATAAATAATGAACTCGCATATTAAACAGCAATACATGGCAAGGCTCAACAGCTTTAATTGTAGTGATCCACCAGTTACTGTGTCCAGATACACTGAATACTAACGGAAATCGTTTTTTTTTATTGAATGATGGACTTTTTTGTTTAGACTCTTTAGTGCTGTTAGCTGCCCCGTGATACTTTGAATACACATCAATATGATAACTGGCAAACCTATAATATCCGACACATACTACTAACTGGCAATCGACCTAATTATCAATATACACAGTGCTAGAAGTACCAAACAATAAATGTGTAACAATCGGAAATATACATGATACTGAAAACAACAATTACACTCAAGAATAGGTGATATATCCTCAATAAGCTAGACATTAAATACGTATATAGACTACAAGAGGAACAAAAGTGCTCTCCAAATAAATTGTGACAAATCAGTTGTGACCGAAAGCAATATCGGAGAGTATTCAAAGCATTTTCAAAGTCAACAAATTCTCTCAAAATCGTTTTCCTTTCAATTAACTTATGATGAAACTAGGGATGCACTGATACTGGTATTTCGATATCGAGTACCGATGTTTTTTTCCCGGGACTCACTGATACCGAGTACCAGAAGTACCATTCAGGAAGCCGGGCACGTGTAAAGACTCGCCACCCGGCTTCCCGATTAGCAGGGAAGCCCTCCCCATGCTTCTCGTCACTAGGTGGCGAGAAAGCATGGAGCCGGCTTTCTGGCCAATCAGGACGCCAGGCAATGACGCGGCACCCAGTTTCCTGATTGGCCGGGAAGCCGACTCCATGCTCCCTCGTCATGAGGTGACGAGGGAGCAGCTAAGTCGGCTTCCCGACGAATCAGAAAGTCGGGCGCCGCGTCATTACACGTCGCCTGGCTTCCTGATTGGCCAGCTTCTGACCAATCAGGTAGCCAGGCAGCACGTTGTTACACGCTGCCGTCTTCCTGATTGGCCAGGAAGCCGGCTCCATGCTCTCTCGTCACAAGTGACGAGAGAGCATGGAGCCGGCTTCCCAGCCAATCAGGAAACCGGGCAGCGTTTAATGACACGCTGCCCGGCTCCCTGATACTGGAAGTATCGGGCTAGGCATCAGAGCATTTGGGTGAGTACGAGTACTCGCCCGAATACTCGGCATCGGCACCGATACTAGCATTGGTAAATCCCTAGATGAAACCTAAGCATGTGTCCAGCATCAGTTTCAGGGCTTTTGGATATGTACAAAAGGAGGTTTTCACAAAAACATGCATAAAATATGTTAAATGCACTGATAATCTTATGGGAAGGTATTTGTTCAAACGAATAGTTGGCAACAGGGTCTCTTTAATGTCGGTGATAACAATACAGTTGGTGTATCAGTGGAAGCACACAGCACAAGTTATTCACATTTAGGTTATTCACGTACTTTTAATGAAGCTAATGGATGATCTGGTCCAAGTAAGCTCCAATGGAAAGCAGCTAAATCTTCATCAGGTAGGATGTGGTTACCTAAAGAACATAAATGCATTGTAAAGCACCTGATATCATTTGTACAAACCTTAAGGATACATTATTATTGAAGGGTAAGGGCACGCAAACACTAAAAATACTAGAGGTGCACCGAAATGGAAATTTTAAAACCGAAACGAAACCGAAATAAAAAAAATATATATGTCAGGCCGAAACCGAAAATTTTAATATGAGTGTTCCTATTCATTGATAACATGAGAACATTGTTTGTTTACTATAACTACAATATCAATGAATGGGGGTGATGTAGATCTCTCTCATTCATAATTGAGGATATAGTTAACATGCCATATCCTCAATTATGTACAAACACTCAGCGATCACTGATCGCTGAGTGTGTGTACCTTGCTTTTCTCTCTGACACGCTGTCACAGGAGGGTCTGATCGAGCGGTGTAGAGAGGAAAGCCCAGCCTTCTGTGACAACGCTGTCTCCGCCCCCACACCGCTCTGCCGGACTGTGATAGGCGGCTGAGCGGTGTGGGAGGAGACGCCGGCCGCTCACATCGCTCTTGTCCTGCAGCGCTCGGCCAGCTGTCACTTTCTTTTCTCCCCACTGGAACACAGGGAGGACATATACTGTGTCCTCCGGTGACCCAAAACTCAGTACATAGGGTCGCACCGCAGGCGGGGCGGATCCCGACAACATTGTCGAGATGTACCCCACTGGCTGATTGACAGTTGGCCCTAGAGGCAGAGCCAGCTGTGCCCGCCCCCTCCCAGTCTGTTCCTCCAGTCAGGGCTGGGGGATCGGAGCGGGGAGGGGGGAATTTGTGCGGGGAGTGGAGACTGACAGTCACAGCTCTCTGCAGGGAGATGATTGGGAAGTCAGCGATCAGCGCTATGTGTTTGCTCACTTCCCGATCAATTCAGCCGTCGGCTTGAAATATGGGGGACGAGTGTTTTTCTCTCATCCCATTATTCTCCTTTAGATGTCACTACACTACGGCTACTTGAGGTATGTCCAGAGGAAGATTACAGAATATGTCCATTAGGAGCCCTTTAACCACTCATCAATAATGTAGTCTGCCCAGCCTGATATGGATTGTATTAGCCACAGTTGTGTGTTGACAGGTATAGCAACTTCCATATGGAAGAAAAAGCCCTTGTGACAGATATATTTTGTTGGCACTTAAATTGTACCGGTCACTTTAAAAGTGGTTTAAGTTGACATTAATGGTTACATGAATAATCTTCTTAAAGTTAAACTGTAACAGGTATAAATAGGTAAAAAGATGCAACTTAAGTAGGCTACGTGCAGCTTGGATTATCTGAACACGCCAGAAGATCCCAAACATGCGATGTACAATACATAGTCAAGCACTATGAACCTAAAGAGGAAATTTACCCACCAATTTAATGTCTCTCAAAACCGTTACCTTTTAAGACATGCTGACTGTCAAGGTTGCCTGTGTGCTAATTATTTCAGCGCTCAACAAAACTTTCAGGGCCAGTTCACACCACAAACTCCGCGTTCCAGTGCATTCGGCCTCTGTAACGCAAGCCGGCCGGCTCCCTGCGTTCAGGAGCAGGAGGGGACGTGGTGGTGCATTGCACCGCATCAACGTCCCCCGCCCGAAGTGTGATCGCCCGTACCCGGAACGCAGGCACATTAGTGCTTGCATTCTGGTCGAGTGCAATCTGCAGAAATAGTGCTTGCAGTATTTTTGCAGATCACACTGGACCGAAACGCATGCACTAATGTGCCGACGTTCCAGGTGTGGGCGATCGCACTGCAAGCGGGGGACAGTGCTGCGGTGCCATGCACCACCACGTCCCCTCCCGAACGCACTGGAACGCGGAGTTTGTGGTGTGAACCGGCCCTCAAGCCTGCAAATGGCTGGTGTCATAGCTGATCACATGTGCAGCACCTTGGCAACTGCAATCTAAATAGAGACTAAGATGGCACCTTCCTTGGCTGTAAGGGATAGAAGATTGTAGTTTTACTTTAAAGCATGCTACTCCAGCCCAGAATGTAAGCCCCTATCTGTTATAGAGGCTCAAAATGCTGAATTTATGGACCGTGGGGCCGAAGTGGCCATTATATGCTGAGAATCAAACAATTCTCAGAAAGGGAAACCAATGAGGAGGAAAATTGAGCCATGATTTAAACCTCATTGGTTGTGCCCAAATAGGCATCGACCCTCCAAGCAACATCCCCCCGCTGTTATTCATACATAATGGACTTCAGAGACCAAGCAAAAGCTGTCCATAAATTGGTAGATTTTTGTAAGAACATTCATCTGAAAAAACTCATGAGAACACTCAAAAATGTCATCGGAGACTTGGTAAATGTCACTAGAAATGTTGTTTGGTTTTAAAGTGACACTAAACTCAGGAGTTAAACCTTGAAAAAATACATTCAAGTACCCTATTAACAAAAATGTATCTTATTTGTGTATCACTCGGCTGTAGATCCTCAAATCATCTCTAAATAGGTGCTGACACTGTCCTTCCTTCTGGAGGGTGACTACTTTTGTTCCCCATGGTCCGTGTGTGTTGTAAAGTAGCCATCCCTCCAAGCTCGCTCCTGTGATGGACTACAAATCTTACATTTAGTTTACCAATTTGTATTTAGATTGCAGTCAATCACAGGAGCGAGCTTGGAGCGGTGACTACTTTACAACATGCATAACGACCATGGGGAATGAAAGTAGCCACCCTCCAGAAGCAAGGACAGCGTCAGCACCAATTCAGAGATGATTTGAGGATCTACAGCTAATTCACAAGATATATTCTTGTTAACAGTTAGGCCCCGTTCACATTGAGCGATTTATCGCGCGGTAATTCCCACGATATCGTGGCTATTTACCACGCGATATCGCTCTTCAATGCTTTGCAATGGGGCAAAGGTTGCTGCTGTCGCGGGTCGTGTGTCGCTACAGCAGGACCCTTTTTGGAGCGGATTTTGCCGCAATTCCAGCTTGCTCAATGCAAGCATTTGCGCGATATCGCGCAAAATGCAAATCGCGTGACAAACGCGCGATTTGCAAATCGCCAAGTGTGAATGGGGCCTTAAAGGTACTTGATGCATTTTTAAAATTTGAATCCTAAATTTAGTGTCACTTTAACATTTGATTTTGGAAGTGAATGGCATTTCCTGAAGGAAGTTCGCATTTCCTGTTAACATTTAATTTGATAAAAATGTGCCATCCTGTGCCTTTGATTTTATATGTCACTGTGGTTGAAAAAACGGTTCATTTGACCTTATTAGCTATTAGAAAATGGAATGAATGCTCCAAAAATGTTGTTTTTCCCCAACACAATTCTACATAGTCTCTCATCCCCAGCAAAACAATGGACACGTGGGGTAATACTAATGGTTCCAAGAAGAGATGTGTATTTATTGCCCTGTATATTAACCGATGTTCCAGAAAAACGCACACCACAGCGCTCAGCAGACTCCCAATGATATTCTCCACCAACAATCGTTTGCAGGCTGCCGTCATCAAAAGCCCACTGGGAAGTATTCCTCACAAAACATGCAAAACAAACAGACAGCGCCTTGTCCTCGTATAATACAGTTTATTAATCAATGAACATACAAGCTGACCTAAAATACACAAAGCTGCCCCGGGGAATATACTGGGGAAGCTCTGAGGAAGGTGTATAGTCCCCGAAACGCGTCAACTAGCAAGGCAGCTTTGTGTGGCGTCTGCCTTGTACCATTCATTCAGTGATTACCATGCGAGCAATATTTTATGTCAGCTTGTATGTTCATTAATTAATAAACTGTATTACACGAGGACAGGGCGCTGTTTTGCACGCCCTGTATATTACCCAAATGAGAGCCAGGAATAGTTTCCCCCCCACTGACATCCAAAAATAAACCTCTACACTGAGGACATTTCGACATTCCTGGGAATTTTGCAAAGCACGGATTGCCTAGTTTCCACTTTCACAAATCTTTCCTCTAAAAGTCAGGAAACTTTGAATACCCGCACAATGTACTCCGTTCCTTATAGCTGGGTATTGCTGTTTCATCAGAGGCAAATGACACGGTGTTGGGAACAAAGAATCACTTCTGGCTAAGCCAACAGGATGAGCTTGGCTGCCTCCATCAGAGATTAGCACCTGATGCCCCACTGAAGGATTCTGTAACCTTGACAACAGAATAGGCCTCAATGCAGAGCGGTTATGATCAGTTCACACACTCGCTTGCTCTCTCTCTCTCTTTCCAATTACTCAAAACAAGATGCTAAGTGACACATTTTTCAACCACCGTTTTTCTATCGTGGTCAATCCCCAGAAAGCAGGTTTCCATATTGTTCAAAAACTATTCCTTTCAAATAAAAGCACATTCAGCACCCTGGAACTGCTTAAGCTACGGCTCCTTGGGTACACGGCATTCAGAACAATCACGCCGTCTTCCTTCATGCTATACATTATTAACAATGACTCTGATAGGAAGATCTGCCTTGTATGGCTGGTGTTTGTTTTCAGTCAGACATGAAAGTAATTTGTATATTCTTCAGGTATCATGTCAGTAGGATGTCTCTCATGTTTGTCTATACATACTAGTGATTATTTTATGTTGTGAGTGTTCGTGCATCTATTGAGTTATAATGCTGCTCTTGTTTCAGAACATGGATTTCAATACTTGGGCTTTATATGGCGTAAGAATATAGCAGCAAACAAAAACCCATAATAAGCAACTGCAAAATAAAAGCCCCCATACTTTCCTCCTTTGTTGAGGTAAATGTGCTTGAAGACAGGTTCACAAAGCAGCCATAACTTAATCAGGCTATACGGCGCAGCAAATGGATGTCACTTTGATGGGAGATATCCATCTTGCCACTGTTTATGTTGCCTTGGAGAAGCAAACAGGGCAGAGCCATGAATTATAGTTTCAATTGTGAATACTCTTCTGGATAAAAAAATAAAGCAGCCCTGTATAAATCTAAATGGAGAAACAGCAATTTTTTCTGCCTGTGGAATGCGGATATTCCACCAACCCAAGCTAAACTGATGAGGGAGAATCTGATACAACAAAATATTTTATTATTTTATCCACGTTTGTGCATAATGTCTTCCTGAAAGGTAGGTTCACTTTCTCACAAATTGTGAACAAAAACAAAACTTACCCGCATTACCCGACCCCCGCTGCGCTTTCATGCCTGAAGTCCCCGCCAGCCGCTGTAGCGGTCCGTACACCAGACTTCTCCGCTCCGCAGTATGCAATGCTTGCAAATAGTGAGCGCTCATGGATCAGTAGGGTCACAAGACAATGCTGACAAATGAGAACGTCTTCTGAGCCAGGGACCAGGTCAGAGAAGAAGCGCTTCTCATTGGTCAGCGTGGTCATGTGACGATGCTGACAAGTTAGAGCTCGCTACTTGCAAACATTATGAGCATTCCGTACTGCGGAGCTGGGTAATCCAATGTATGAACCTCCACACTGGCTGGAAGGGACTTTAGGCATGCAAGTGCAGCGGGAGCCGGGTGAGGTGGCAAGGTACTGTGAGTAATTTTTTCACAATTTGTGAGAACGTGAACTAACCCTTCAATAATTAAAAATACCTACTTCTGTTTTGCCCCTGGGGGAGTCTGGTTTTCATTTTTGCTTTCTTCTTCCTGTCTGTCTGATCGTCAGTGATCTGCCTTTTTCCAACTCCGCTGTAACATGTTCCTACCATATTCCTCATACCACTACCTCGGCAAGGAACTGCACTTTGCACGTAGTCTGATGCCACAGTAATACCACAACATGCAACCCACAGCCACTGCTAAGTCACTGCCATCTTTCATACTGCCATAAACACTCTCCACTGATGTCCCTCATCTAACCACAGCTGCCTGCTGGCAGCTCTGCCTCCGACTCCAGTTTCCAATGCTGTTGAAACCCACTCAGCGATGGCAATCTTAGGTCCCTGCAGGGAGCCACTGCAAGAGGCCAAGTTGTACCAGTTTCTATCCGAGCGCCCCTGCTTCCTCCCAGCATCCCCACACACACACAGCTTGGGGCCACCACTCAGTTCCCTCAGCCTTACCCCTGGACCAACAACTGCTGTCAAGAAGAGATGAAGCAGGTGTTGTGTGGCCTCCATTGTCTGCAGGAGTGTTCTGGAAGGCCAGGTATACAGGGATGTGGGAGGACTTGTGTGTGCTCTCCTCAATGCCAACACTGTGCTACAAGAACCCTCTCACTATTTCACATGCACACCCATCCACTCTTCCTGCATCCATTGTTCTCACCACCATACTTGAACATTGACCTCCTCCCTGACCTCCTCCACACCTAACCCCACCACTCCTCCACTCTCACCAGCACATCTGTAGTATAATCACAAAAACCTTTTTCTTCTGTTCTTACCACCACACATGCAGGCCTAACACCACCCCTCCTTCATACACCATCCTCCACTGTTCTCACCCACACTCCTGCAAACCAATTCACCGTACACAATTGCTAGTTTTTTTTTATAAACAGAAGGCTAGCATGAGCATTTGTGTTCTGCTCCTGACATGAGTTTATGAATCATATGTGACAGGTGTGGAAGGCAGTGTTATCACACTTTCATAGGACAATGTACAATCAAACATCTGTGTACACTGTGCCTTTAAAGACGCCTAACAGCAGGCTATGATTGGGTAAGAAGTGAAAAATAACATGATTACCTAGAAGAGCAGCAAAAATGGGGAAGCGGTTGGGATTGAGATCCAGCTGTTTAGCCACCTCGTGCATTAGGTACTGGCTGGTTGTGATGCTCTTTCCATTGCGGCTCAGTTTTAATGCGTGAGCACTGAAGTAATACGGGATATTGCACAGCGCATAGTCTGAGTCATACGCAACCAGACCATGGAATCCATTTTCACGGCAAAAACTGATGACTTCTTGATGATGATCTTCAATGCTCTGTGCAACCTGAAAACAGAAAACACACATTTCATTAGGACGCATAAATACTAGATTTATAGATGAAGACAAATCAGAAATATACTGGTTGTAGCATCAGATGTATTGTTTCCATGTGTGTATGCATGCTTAGTTAAAGCGTAACACATATTAAAGTGACACTAAACGCAAAAGTTAAGGCTCGGTGCAGACCTACACGATCCGGGATCGCGCGGTCCTGCACAATGCAGGCCGCGATTGCCGTGCGGCCACATTGATTTCAATGGGGTGACAACCGCGCGGCAATCGCAGAAAAAAAGGTGCATGCACTTTTTTTTGTGATACACGACTTGCGACTGTTTTAGCCATTATCGTGTTCGGAAGCATGGGTGAAATCACACCGGAAAACTGCGCGATTCGCCTGCCATTAGAAAATTGCACCCACGGCGCGATCGGCGCACACCCAGGCGACTCCTGACCGTGTGGAGAGGTGTCGCCTAGGTGTGCACCGGCCCTAAATCTTAAGATACATTTTTGTTAATAGTTAAGGTACTTGAATATATATTTGTCTATCACTCGGCTGCAGATCCTCAAATCATCTCTGAATTGGTGCTGACACTGTCCTTCCTTCTGGAGGGTGGCTACTTTTTTGTTCCCCATGGTCCCCTGTGTGTGTTGTAAAGTTGTCACCGCTCCAAGCTCCTGTGATGGACTACAATCTCAATACAGTAAATTAGTAAACCAAATGTGAGATTGTAGTCCATCACAGGAGCTTGGAGCGGTGACAACTTTACAACACACACAGGGGACCATGGGGAACAAAAAAGTAGCCACCCTCCAGAAGGAAGGACAGTGTCAGCACCAATTCAGAGCTGATTTGAGGATCTACAGCCGAGTGATACACAAAAAGGGTACAGTATTATTAATAGTTAAGGCACTTGAATACATTTTTAAGATTTAACTCATAGTTCAGTGTCACTTTTAGGCCTCGTTGACATGGGCAGCTGACTTTTACCACCCTCTTAAAAAAAAAAAAAAGGATCAGTGGCGGAACTAGAAATATTTGATATAACAAAAGAAAAAAGTGGCAATTACTTACATAGCAGCATTTAGAAAATAAAATATAGAACATTTTATAATGGCACAATAAATAGACTTTGCAGCACTGTGAGGATGATGAGACATTAGATCAGGGAGATGTAAGGACACAGTTAGTGGGTGGGCTGTCATCGTCTGCCTTATGAAGAAAGGAATTCCATGCATTTGAGGGAGCCAAAGGAAAGCTAAAGCAACTGATGTGCGTTAAGCTTCCTTGTCTCATCCAGGCTCATATCTCTTCCCCCTATACAGTGCAGATCACTAATTTCATGTTTCTAAATGGCTTTCAATAAAAACACCTTTCCTTTCTAGTGTGAAATGTGGTAATATCACTACTCTAAAGCATAAGTGTATGTCTGGGCATAATAAAAAAAGAATACACACCGTACATCTCTGCAGTGCTTGCACACAGGAAACGGCTCCACGCTCTCTCGTCACTTGTGATGAGAGATCATGGAGCCGACTTCCCGGCCAATCAGTAAGCCGGGTAGCGTGCAATGACACGCTGCCCGGCTTCCCGATTGGTCAGGAAGCTAGCAAATCCGGAAGCCGGGCGCCGTGTAATGACGCAGCGCTCGGCATTCTGATTGGCCGGGAAGCCGGCGTCATGCTCCCTCGTCATCTCATGAATCATAATATTAAGAAAGTGACCTTGAAGCATTAGTTTGTATTGCTTTAGAAAAAATGTGACCTGTCCCTTTAAGAAAAAGTATCGGTAATTGGTATCTGCGAGTACTTGATCAAAAGTATCGGTACTCGGTCTTAAAAAAGTGGTATCGGTGCATCCCTAACAATCACAATACAATTCAAGACAAGATGGTAAGGCCAAGTTTATCCCTAAAACACTGCAAGTACAGACCATTACCCGCTGCTCTTCTAAACACTCAGTGTGAGATAACATGTCCATAAAATAAAAGGGGAGGTGTTCCATAGGTAAGGAAAGGAGAACTCAGACAGGGCTGAAAACACTGGGGGTTTCAGTGTAGCTGAGGTAGCACAGTGAGCCCAAACAAGAAGTTATGAGCTCATTGGATTTCTGGAAAGAATCATCCAGGGCTACAGCTTACGATTATTTTCATAATCGATCAGTTGCCCCATATTTTTTCAATTAATCGATTGGTTGTAAAAAAAAATATATATATATATATATCTTCCCCCTCCACTAATCAATAATGAGAATCGTTGCCAGCTATTCTCATTATCAATTATCAATTTAATCAATTAGTTGTTGCAGCTCTACAATCAGGATATTTTGCAAAGCATTCAGCCATCTTCATATTGCTTTGCGGAGGCCTTGAAAACATTCCATAGCTCCAGTTTCGGGAGGTTAGACACAGATCTTAATGAAAGTGCCGTCTGTCACATTAAACAAGCTGCTAGCAGGCTTTAGTAAGCTTTAGCACTACTTGAAACTTCTTACAAGCTAGCATCTTGTTTAAAGCGACAGCACCCCTGTATGTATGTCTCCTGTCATAAAAGCTCCCCCCCACAACACGCTACCAGCTTTTTCCTAACTGTACACTGGCTACTTAAAGGAGAACTATGAGGCGAGTGAAAATCACTCATCCTCATAGTTCGAGCCAACCTGTGACATGAAACTGTCACAAGTCGGCTCAATAGATCGGGAAGTAAGCGAACACATACCGTCACTCGCTCACTTCTCAATTATCTCCCTGCAGAGAGCAGTGACCGTCAGTCACAGCTCCCAGCACCGATCCTCCAGCGCTGACTGGAGGAACGGACGGGGGAGGAGGCGGGCACAGCTGGCTCTGCCCCTAGATATGCAGAGCCAGCTGTCACTCACACAGCTGGGTGGATCTCGAAGGTAATGCCGGGATCTGTCCCGGCTGCGTCGGTCTCAGTATACCGCGAGCTGTAGCTCGCGATATACTGAGCTTTGGGTCATGGGAGGAGGTTAGTATATGACCTCCCGTGACCCTTAAGAGAACTATGGGGAAAAATACTTACCCCATAGTTCTCTTAAAGGAGAACTATGGGGTTAGGGCTTTTTCCCATAGTTCTAAGGGTAACGGGAGGACACAAACTAGCGTCCTCCCGTCACCCAATGCTCAGTATACTGCGAGCTACAGCTCGCGGTATACTGAGATGCCGCAGCCGGAACGGATTCCGACAATTATGTCTGGATCCACCCAGCTGCGTGAGTGACAGCTGGCTCTGCCTACCTAGAGGCGGAGCCAGCTGTACCAGCCCCCTCCCCCTTCCGTTCTGCCAGTCAGCGCTGGAGGATCGGACAGGGGAGGGGAAGATCCAGTCCCTCGCCTGGCACGGCCCTCTGCCGGCACAGGATCGGTATGTGTTCGCTCACTTCCCGATCTATTGAGCCGACCTGTGACAGTTTCATTGTCACAGGTCGGCTCAGATTATGAGGCTGAGGGAAAATCACTCGCCTCATAATTCTCTTTTAAGTTTGTCAGAATGCTGTGGGTGCAGGGAGGAAATATCTCCCATATACATGTGTGGAAGGAGTTACATTATCTCTGGCCAGCTAGCAGACATGGAAGAAAACCAGGAAAAAATGGCAGCTATAGAGCAATGAGGGGAAGCAATAGATGCTGCATTGCTGGAGGAGGGCACTCTGGGAGGCAAGTCTGCCGTTAAGTGGAAACATGCAGTGCATGGAGTGCATCTGGCTAACCTTGTGATGTATGCCTTTAAGGAGAATGACCACTTTCAAAGTTCATAGCGACTGACAGGTTCATGTTAAGAGTCTTTGCACACTATTGGGACTGGGCTTCCAACATACCGCAATGAGGCTAGGTTCACACCTGGGCGATCTGTGACCGCGCGGCAATTGTGCACGAAATGGTGCGGATTGCCAGGTTGTCACGGAGTCTCCCACCACAGTCGATCACGCTGGTGGTGCCATTATTTTTGCGCCGGGCAGATCGCGTGGGCTCCCACCATGATTCCACCCGTGCAACCGAACACGATAAAAAAAAAAAGCCGTTTTGCGTGTTGCACAAAAAGGCACTTTTTGAACCTAGCCTCAATGAAAAAAAAGGATCATACATCATGCTCCCCAACTCCTTTTTTTTTTTCTTCCAATGCTGCACACTAAAAACAGACATCATGTGCATGTTGGTGCGCTCTGCTTTGCAGTGCCATTCACAATTAACACACGGGGCAGCTGACCGGTCACCACAGAAACACTTGTTCACACAAGGCAGCCTGTAAGAGACAGGAAAATGTATGTCCCTTTCTGGTGGCCCATTGTTATTGGGTTTTTTTAAATCCGCTGCTTTGCAGCATCCATAATACATTAGGGAGCAGAGGCACCGACTGCATTGTGACGAGTGGGGGGAAAGCATGCCTTAGCTCTGACTCAGTGCAAACATTATCTTTGCAAACTGGGTGTGAACTTCTGATAGAGAACAGTATATTTCAATAGCATGCACTCCCTTTTGTCATTCCTTATGCCAAGTCATACTGGCAAATCCAGGGAGAGGTTTACATTAATTCCAAAGGGCCAGCCAGACTTTAGTCTGCTAAGCAATGTAAGCAGCATGAAATGAGACAGAGCAACAGATGTGCCTGTAGGATGATGTGGTCATCATCCTCCATTTTAGAGAAAAAAAAAAAAAACAATGTACAAAGATCAGCAATAACCAGACACCATTCAGCGGTCTCACTATAGTAACTGGAAATCTGAGCTAGTGCTATATGTAGCGCTGCAACTAATGACTATTTTCATAATCGATTAGTTGGCCGTTTATTTTTTCAATTATCGGATAAAAAATTAAATAAATATCATCCTTAAATTTACAATAAAATACACAAATGCAGTGTTACGTTTCCTTCAGAATAAAACTGCATGCACAATTTTTTGCAATTGCACTGCAATGGAATGCACGGCATTGCGGTACCGTGCGTTCCAGTGCGGGCAATCACACTGTAGGTGGGAGGTGCGTTTGGTGTGCCATTGAAAAGGATGGCACTGCACCTCCTGCAGCAGAATTTGTCAGGCCAAAACCCAAAATTAAACTTTTCCCGCCTTTTATCATTTAAAATAATTGTATTGTAAGCACATGGCGCTTGAATAGCTTCAGCCAGGGAATGACAGCTGCCAGTGGCAAGATTCCGCAGACGGCAGCTGAATGTAAATACAGCAGGTAGTGGGTGGGGGCAAAAGCCAGCCTGCTATTGGCCATTTCAAATTGCAATAGCCAATAGCAGGCTGGCTATTGCACCCGCCCACCACTTTCTGTGCCATCCTCCCATCGTGGAGAGAGCTAGGGGATCCAACCAACTAATCGATGATGAGAAGTTAGTTGGGGCCCTAGCTATATGTTATGTATCACTTTCTGGGCCTTATCCTAGTGCCTTGTTTCTATGGTATGGTGAAAACTTCCTGCTTGTAGCTCTATTATGTTGCGGTCTCAATTCATTAAACTTTTTTGCAAACAATTCTCCTGGAATGTCTCATTTACCTAAGATTATTCAGATGCTGGCCACATTCCAGATTTTGCTTACACTTACACACCCATCTTTGTTTTCAGCCGGACTTCAAGCCAGGGTGATACAGGCAGCACAGTAATCGGTTCAGGAAATGGAGATCATCAATATGTAACTTATCTAACTGGCTCGATGAAGCTATGCAAATAATTACACAATCAACTGCCAAGCAGTGTGCACACAATGCAAGCGAGAGGGCTGCTACATCATAAGATGTATGATGAGGGATTCTTCAATTTACGGTCAGATGCAGTGGCGTCACAAGGGGGGTGCGACCCGACACCAGTCATTTTGGTGTCACCCCTCATTTTGGTGTCACCCCCTCTGAAAAGTCGGGCACACGATCATGGACAGAGTGCCCGACAGCTGTTCAAGAGAGGAGGGGATCCGGCAGAATACCTTATCTCAATGGATAAACGTTCCCTCCTCTCTCTGCCGGCATCCAACACCGAGATGGCCGACGGCAGGTAACGGTGCGTGATGATATCACATACGTGCGTGATGGTGTCCTGGATGGTGGCACCCACGGCCACTCTGGGTGACACCCTGCCCGGGGACACCTCTGGTTGGATGGCAGAAACATATCTATATGTCCTCTACAGTGTGCCTTATCCAAACCTGCTCTTAGGAATAACCATCGTCCAAAATCCAGTCTACTGCTATCGTTTTCCCTGAATATATGCAGGCTACATTCACACTATGTGCGTTTAGATGGATTTATATGCGCTTAAAAAGCTTTTGTAAACGCATTTGCTGTAGATACATCTAAATTATTTCTTAAATTGTAAAGCGCTGTAAATAACTGTTGACACTATATAAATACATATATAATAATGTGCCTTTAGATGCATTTTCTGCGTTTCCAAAAAATAGAAGTCGGGTGCATCCAGGGATCAATTTGAACGTCTAAATGCACCAATATGCATGTAAGTGTAGTTGATGCTAGGATTTCAGACACGTATATCACTCCATCCGCTACTCATTTATAGAACAAAACTCCTTAGAGGCCATTTTACAGTATATACGTTGGTTTGGCAAATTAATACTTTTAAGTAATTGTTAAAGATGGTGTGTTACAGCTCAGCAGATCAAATAATGCAAATTCTGCTACTTCCACAGATGTCTTATATGGGGCTACTCACACAGATCACACCCTGACCTGAAAGCCAACTGTTTGGGGGTTTACCAATCATCAGGTATTGATTACAGCAAGTTGTAAAAACAAAAACAATCAATAGCTACTGTACTAGCAACTGATGAATCCAAAAAAACCTGCCTTGAGCACTATTTGAATTATTTAACGAGCCGCTGCAAATCAGACCAATAATAATAGCGCATTAACCCACAGCAAGCACTCAGATTTTGTTTAGAGGTAGATCACTGTAGAATTTCGCTAACTGGCCCCTCTGGGTTCCTGTACTTTGCACATTGTAGTTTGTTCCTTACTGCATGGAAACATTCAGATTCTAAAATGTAAAACAAATCTGTAAACGTACCATTTTTTTGGATGGCGATAATTCTGCACATGATAAGTTCCCCCACTGCGTGCATGTACTGTGTATAGTGCACTTCATCATAGGTTACACTGAGTGCACCAGCCAGACCGCTGAAAAATGTGAATACTTTACCGCAAACTTGCTGCATTTGCATTTTTAAAACAAAGTACACTTAAGGTGCCCACACACCTGCCGATTATCGTACGATAAACGCAGTGATACCGCGATCGTATGATAATCGTCAGGTGTATGGAAGGCGTGCAACCGTTTCTACTGCAAGGGTCGCACGTCTTTTGTCTTCCGAGCATGCTCGAAAACCCGCCCAGAATAGTACGATTTTCGGCGGGTTAATGGCGGGCTCGGAAGACAAATGCCAAACGGGCCGGTGTCCGCAAGCGCACACTACACGCTCAGCATTGGAATCATCGGAAGCCCTCCCCTCGGTGGGGAGGGCTTGCGATGATTGCAAGTACGATCTACCAGTCCAAGATGGGCAGATGCAACCATCGCACAACGAAAGTCGTGCGATGGTTGTAAGGTGTATGGCCAGTGGTTCTCAACCTGCGTAACCTCAGGACCCACATTTGTACTTGATCATTAAGTCACGATCCAAGTCGCACCGCACTGGAACGCACGGAATTAGGATACTGCGCGTTCCAGTGTGGGCGTACGAACTGTGTGCGGGAGATGCGTTTGGGGTACCATTCAAATTAATAACAACGCAACACACCTCCCACACCAGAATGCACAGTAGGTGCGATTGCAGTGCATTTAACTCACTGTACTAGTGTGAACGGGCCCTCAAAAAACACTGACATACATACATACACACACAACCACAGACAAAATTTCACACACAGACATTCTCACACACTCCAAAAAATATTTCATTATTTTTAAGGTTCACCCAGTCTTCCAACCTTACGAGAACTGGAGTAGTTCCTCAGCCTGGGGTCCACTGTGGGCTGCTGGACTGTGATGGAGCTCCATCCATATGTGCATTGCTTGTGCAGCACTCTTGCGTGCCCTATAGAGGTGCCGAGAGCCAGAATGTGATGTCACTCAGGTTGTGACACCTCTACAGGACATTTGAAAGGAGCTGTAAGCAATGCACTTATGTATGGAACTCCCTCGCGGCCATAGCCCCATCCCATCCCACCTCAAGCCGACACTGGGCAGCATATTTTGAATGGCTGCTTTGTGCGAGTACCGACAGTGTACGCTAGGGGGAGGCTGAGGAGCCTCTCACCTAGAAAAGTGGAAGGCATGCGGCGACCCACTTAACACAGGGTCGCAACCCACTTTTGGGTCACGACCCACCAGTTGAGAACCAAGCTTTAGCCCCCTTCAAGCTCCCCCCCTTCGCATGCAGAGATGAACACATACCGAGTTCCAATGGGCCCGGCCTTGGTTGTTGGATATCCGGCAGTGGACTCCTTCTCCTATGGCCACTTCTGCACAGTACATCCCCATTGACCTCTATGGGGCCAAGGATAGATGCGGTTTGGGATGGATGATTGTCCCTGGACGCATGTACGATTACATGCAGACTGTTGCTGAGAGACGTGGCCACTGTCTCCTTGTCATTACTTCAATGGGTACAGGGGCCACCTCTCTGAACGGGGATACCTGGGATTCTAGAATGCCCGTGTATATGTAGCCTTAGGGTGCTCTGACTGGATAAGACGTGGAAGCTGAGCAGGGTTTAGCCCTGAAGTCAAGAAAATTGCATCAAATCTGGCTAATAAAGTATCAGTCGGCCCCTAGGGGTCTGCTTTTACTTTTAAAAAATGTAAGATGACTAAGGTCCTCGCCACGCCAATGTGATTTGTCATCTGCCTGCCATCATGCTGCACCACAATGGAAATCACATTATTAACGGTGCCCGTACACATCACTGCAACATGGCGCCGTGCTTCTTTTGGTGCCACACAGTGCCTTTTTGGCCCCATAAACCTCAGCGGGGAATATGAAAAACGCACGTATGTGCATTTTAACATGTTTTTGTGCTTAAAGTCCCTTCAAGGAAAGACATCGCCGAATGATGTCACAGCAGATATTGCTCGTCTTTGGCCAAAAGAAAGACGCATAACAATGCCCTAAAATGTGCATAAACATGGAGAGATGCAGAGGTATGCAGCACTACTAGTGTAAACCTGGGCTTAGAGGTTCACTTCAAGCAAGAAGCCGAGAAATCAGACAAAGAAATAGCTTCAGAACAAGGGTTAAATAGGATTATAAAACAGCCGTCATCTTTCCCATCCACCACTATGGTGTAATCTCATAACGAGGGCGGGCAGCAGCGCCATCCTGATAATCCTAAACTCCAGTTACTAATCTCTGATCCGAAGGTCACATCCTATAGAGTTCTCATCAGGATAAGGAAACAATGGAAGCTGCAGCTGTATCCAAGGCTCATGCAGACAACATGGACAACACAAGGACATATTAAAGCCCCTCAGGACCCCAGGCAACAATTAAATGAAGCAGCCCACCCTCTAATAAATTCTATGGGAGGCTCAAGACAATCCACAACACACTCCGTCCATGTGTGGATGTACGCTGGGGCACACAGGTCATATTGTATACAGCTGAAAAGTGATGTGAACCACAGACAAATCAGCAGTCTAACTTACTATACAGATTGTCTGCAAACGCATGCCAGAACAAACCTGATAAACTATGCACAGATCTAACCACATACATTTCAATGTGTACGCGCATTCCCATATGAATTAAAGGGAATTTCCAACTTTAACCAAAACACTGAACCTGCTCCCACCGCACCCCAGAAACCAACGCTGATTCATCTTACATTTTAGCGTGTCCGAAGAATTATAACGGCAGTTAATGGCAGCCACGTCTGCCTTTCAGATAACTATTCAGTTTGCTCACATGTGGGACTGACAAATACAAACAAAAAATAAGTGCTCGCAGAAAACTAATAAAACAATATCAATGAGACTGTGAAGATTCTCATTCATCTAGGTCATGGTATATCTTTGAGAAAGCTGGTCGGATGTCCAGTGAAACGTCGGCAAGAAAAATACAGCACGTCCAGTTGCCTTGACTTTTTTTTTTTTTTACAGATAATATCAATGAGAGAGCCCAAGGAAGGTTCCCCAAAAAAGTGTAACAATCTGATGGGTTAACCACTTTTGTTCATACTATTGAGTGAGAAAGGATAAGAACCTCGGTTAGGTTTTTTTAGTTGCTGTGTGTGTCCCTACCGGGGACATTTTCCATCACTTCCTGTATTACTGTACAAGGGAATCATTTACAAAATCTGACGCAAAGCTCCAGCTGTCCATAGAAAATATTTCACATTTCCAGGAAAGGAAAAAAAAAAATGGATGAAGCTTACTGATTAGCTGCTAAGGGCAAGTTCTACTTTTGTCGCACATTTATTCATTAGCCCCACTGTGTCTGGGAGTCAGTTATAGATTACAAGGCAATAGATCAAAGCCAAGATCATAACATGGGGGTCTGATGTACACCAGGGGTGCCCACACTTTTTTGTGTTAAGATCTACTTTTCAAATGACGAGCTACATGAGATCTACCAACAAAAAAAAAAACCTCCCTTACTCTCTCTCCTGGCTGTCTCTCTCCCGGCTGTCTTTCCTCGCTCTCTCTCTCTCTCCTGGCTCATCCTCCTGGCTGTCTTTCCTCGCTCTCTCCCTCCTCTGCCTGCTGGTTTTCTCTCTCT
>NW_017307265.1:347485-365613 GCF_000935625.1 Nanorana parkeri | reverse complement strand
CTCTCTCCTGGCTCATCCTCCTGGCTGTCTTTCCTCGCTCTCTCCTGGCTCATCCTCCTGGCTGTCTTTCCTCGCTCTCTCCTGGCTCATCCTCCTGGCTGTCTTTCCTAGCTCTCTCCTGGCTGTCTCTCTCCCGGCTGTCTTTCCTCGCTCTCTCTCTCTCTCTCCTGGCTCATCCTCCTGGCTCTCTTTCCTCGTTCTCTCCTGGCTCATCCTCCTGGCTGTCTTTCCTCGCTCTCTCCTGGCTCATCCTCCTGGCTGTCTTTCCTCACTCTCTCTCTCCTGGCTCATCCTCCTGGCTGTCTTTCCTCGCTCTCTCTCTCTCCTGGCTCATCCTCCTGGCTGTCTCTCTCTCCTGGCTCATCATCGTGGCTGTCTTTCCTCGCTCTCTCTCTCCTGGCTGTCATTCTTCGTTTTCTCTCCTGGCTGTCTCTCTTTGCTCTCTTGGCCGTCTGTCCTTGCTCTCTCCCCTGGCTCACCTTGCTGTATTTTGCAAACAGTGCAACAGGCTGTGTAAACTAATATTCTTTGATGTAATACATAGCACTTCACCC
Source organism: Nanorana parkeri (assembly GCF_000935625.1). Classification (NCBI taxonomy): domain Eukaryota; kingdom Metazoa; phylum Chordata; class Amphibia; order Anura; family Dicroglossidae; genus Nanorana; species Nanorana parkeri. The sequence goes on along the minus strand of NW_017307265.1, from coordinate 365,059 downwards.
ACCAGTATCCATCAGAAAGGTGTCAGGGAGCTTGGCTCAGCAGACTCAGGCTAATAGGTAATCATGTGTGCACAGCTAAATAAATATACCAAAATGGAATAAAGGGGCCGCCATTCACACCCTTCGTGATCTACCAGCATCAGCTTTGAGAGCTACTGGTAGATCACGATCTACCTAATGGGCACCACTGATGTACACCAATGCAAAAAACACGGCCTTTGTCAATACAAAAGATCCAATATTTGCCCATTCTTTGAATGATTACCAAGTAAACTACTTCAGTGTGTGTAATCAGTTTCCCAGAAAGCAAGGTTTAACTACTTCTCATTATCTGTCTATAGTGAACTGTCGCTGGCCGGTGTTCAGTAACAACCAAGCTTAGTACAATGTCAAGGCGAAATTTTACATGACAGCTTCACTGATCACAACAGCAGCCTGTAAGATGCAAGACGACAGTTCATGACATGACCAGCCATTGCTGGACACATTAGCAAACAATACAGTGTATCAGGTGGATGGCGAGCTATTACTTCTATTATTACTTTTCTTATTGCTATTACTTTTTTCTATTTAAATAAGCTGTTTTTTTTTTTTAATTCAATATCAAGCACCGCATACTACATACAGGGGTTACATTCATGAAGGAACACAATTGCATCTTTAAAGTGACACTAAACGCAGCAGTTAATTAAAAATGCATTCAAGTACCCTATTAACAATACTGGACCTTATTTGTGTATCACTCAGCTGTAGATCCTCAAATCATCTCTGAATTGGTGCTGACACTGTCCTTCCTTCTGGAGGGCGGGTACTTCTGTTCCCCCAGGTCCCTGCATGTGTTGTAAAGTAGCCACCTCTCCAAACTCGCTCCAGGGATGGACTACAATCTCGTGTTTAGTTTACTAATTTGTATTGAGATTGCAGTCCATCACGGGAGTGAGCTTGGAGCGGTGACTACTTTACAACACACACGGGGACCATGGGGAACAAAAGTAGCCACCCTCCAGAAGGAAGGACAGTGTCAGCACTGTCAATTCAGAGATGATTTAAGGATCTACAGATGAGTGATACACAAATGAGAGATACATTTTTGTTAACAGTTAGGCCTGGTTCACATCTAGGAGTTTTTGAGCCCTTTGAAAAGTGCTTTTAAATCCCCAACACAAGAAACCCCATTATTTTCAATGGCCAAATGCCCAAAAAGGTACAGGAGCTTCTTTGGGCAGTTAAAAGTGCTTTTTTGCCCCATAGACCTCATTGTAAATGGCCAAAAATGAGCAGCAGAAGCATGTTGCACATTTTCGTGTTTTTGCGCGTTTATATACGCGTTCTTCCATTGCCCACAATGTGTTATGAGCTCCCAGTCAAAACGCGTGTCTTCGCATACAATACACACATAAAAAATGTGCATAAAGCGCAAATAACCACATGCTGCCAACGCGCGTAGAAACGTGCAAAAATGGTGCCGCCTAGGTGTGAATCAGGCCTTAAGGTTCTTGAATGCATTTTTAAGACTGAACTCCTGAGTTTAGTGTCACTTTAAAGAACTATGGGGTTTGGGCTTTTCCCCATAGTACTCCTTAGGGTAACGGGAGGACACAAACTAGCTACAGCTCGCGGTATACTGAGGCGCCGCAGCTGAAGCGGATCCCGACAATTACGTCTGGATCCGCCCAGCTGCGTGAGTGACAGCTGGCTCTGCCTATCTAGAGGCAGAGCCAGCTGTACCTGCCACCTCCCCCATCCGTTCCGCCAGTCAGCGTGAGGAGGAGGAAATCCAGCCCCTCCCCTGTCAGAGAGCCGTGACAGGATCAAGAAGTGAGCGAACGTGAAAAGCACTCACCTCATAGTTCTCCTTTAATGTGGACCCCAACACTATTCTTCCCTTAGCGTTAGATGTTGAATAAAACGGTTTGAAAACTTGTTGCTCTCAGGACTTGAAAGCAGAGGTATCTTCAGACATCTGCTTGAGTGTCTTCAAATTCAGGGCACTCAATTAAGAAAACCTCAGCTTCAGCTCAGGAACCAAAAAAGTTTATAGGTGAAATTGTTCAGGAGAGGCAGAGTTCAGAAGTCTCCACTGATCTACAGGATGAGCCTGGAAGGTTTGCCAAAGCAATGCACACTGGGATTGCTTTGTCATCAGCAGAGGATTGCTGGGAAATCTCATCCGTAATTTCCCGACATCTCCCCTGAGATGATATGCATGGTCACATGTCCTAGTCACATGTGCCAGAAATCCAGGAAGTAAAAGGAGGGCCAGTAATCTGCCCTAAGTAAACATGGCCACTGTCAGAAGACTAGGTAAGAAAAGAGAAATAAGGAAAGAATACAAAGCCTGCAATTCTCTAGAAGTACAGTGGTACCTCGGTTCACAAACTTAATTCGTTCCGCGATTCTGGTCGCGAACCGAATCACATTTTCCCATAAGGTTCAATGTAAATCAGGTTAATCCGTTCTGAACCATATGAGAGAGAAAAAAAAAATGTAACCAAGTTTCTTCTTACCACCATTCTTGCTCTGCACATCCTTGTCACCTTCAATAACGCTCTGCACATCCTCGTCACCTTCATTAATACTCTGCAATTCTCCGTTTGAGCTTGAGAAAAAGGACTTCCTCGAAACGCGTTGCTCCATCACCCACCACTTCGGATTGACCACTTTCCTGTGCACGTCCTTTCCCGGCTACCTGCCGCTCCAACTCCACCACCTCCGATACCACCATTACACAGACTGGAGGCGCACCAATCACACAGCCTCCGACAAGCGCCTGCAACCCCTACAGCTCCACCACCAGACTCCTGGCACACACAGCCCTCCTGTTTGTCCGCAGCCTCAATCTGACCGCCAGCCTCACCAGCACATCTGACACTACAGCTTGCAGCAGCCACGTCCAGACCTTACGACCCGTCCCGCTCCATCCTTACTCCTTCCCTACCAGAACCACATCTGGTGGCCACTACAATCCAGCACCACATACCACTCCTAGAACCACCAGATCCTCCATCGGGGCAGCCCGCGTCCAGACCCCGGGACATACAAGTGAGTTCCTCATTTGTTTTGACCCTGATTTTGAATTTTATTTGCACAGAGACAGGCTGTTTCAACCCCATTCACACCATTGAAGTTGCGCTCCTAATTCTCCATCCTTGTCACCTTCATTTTCCCACCATGCTTGCGCTGCACTTTCTTGGGAGCCATGCTGGATTGAATACAGTAATACTGTACAGTACTGTGCTACAAAGCACACAAAAACAGCTTCACAGTAAGTGTCCACAGCCCTGTCTGCCACCGCAATCTCGAATACAGGAAGCCACGACCATGTGTCAGAGCGGGGAAGATGGCTGCGGTCGTGTTTCGTCACCCGAGGCAGAGTTGGCGAACGGAGGCAAAATTTTGACGAACTTCCTGGTCGCTAACCGAATTCTTCGTGAACAGAGGCGTCCGTGAACCGAGGTACCCATTATCTGACACCCAGATAAAATTACCTGCAGTTTCATGATACATGTATGTATGTATAAAGTTGAATGCTACCTGGTATATGTTCTATCGTTTTGAAACTTAGACTCTCTAATGTCATTGAGGGCACTGAAAAGCAGACAATAATGCCAAAAGGTATTTCCTGTTACCTTTCATTAGCTGCGTTCATGTGAATGTATGCTGACCTGCTCCTGTAATGTAACCTTCTGACCCAAATCAAACTGGCTCTGTGGAAGATGTGTGCACCACAAATGACAGCAGTGGTAAAAGACATCCCCTGAATTTCAGGGAGCATATCTAAAGCTGGCCATACACCTATAGATTTTCGATCAGCAATTTCCGATGCTGCAAGGAACCTTCGTTCGATTCTAGCTCCAATAGCCCATCAAGAACAGACCAATGTTTTTTTGATAATCGTTCGTTAGCAATACTAACTCAGCGAATTTTGGCGATCGACGGAACGGATTTTCATTTGCGCATGTGAAGTGTTCTTGCTGCGATTTTTTCCCCACAAAAACGCCATAATCCATCGATTTTCGTTCAATTCGAAAAAGGATTTCCAGCCTCACCCTTTGAGAAAATTTCGCCAGTACAGAAAAAAAATTGTTGGTGTCCCATCAACTGATCGATTATCATTCAAAATAACATTCGTGGGTGATTTTAGAACGATAATTGCAGAGTGTGTATGGGCACCCTTAAGACGGTCAGTAGGTCTTATGAAGGATTGAGCATCTGGTGACAGGAATTTTGCCCACTGGAACGCCCTTCAATGAAAATTCAGAGGCACACATTTGGGAGGAGCAGTGGAGATGAGAGAAGAGAAGCAGTTTTCCCTCAAACATCAGAGGCAGAAACAGATGCGACAGAAACAGACAAGGCTGGAATTTTGCTTTCAAAAGCTAAGGAGGTTGAAGTTAAGTGGACCCAGCACCAGCAAAGCACAGGTGCCTTTTGAGTGCCAACTATGTGCTCCATTCAAGACTAGCTCCATCCAAAAAGAGTTTTAGTCTAGGTTGTAAACTAGATAAACCTTCAAAGTCCAACTCCAGCCAAAGAAACTATTTTGTTTTGGCGTGAGTAGGGAAGACTAACTTTTATTTTTGTCTGTGACCCCACTGGGGAGATCTTCCCTCACTTCTTGTCCCTGCAACACTTAAACAAAAATAGGAGGTGCAGTTGTACCCAGGACAAAAAGACGCAGCAATAAAAACAAATAAGTTCATTGGTAGGGTTTACACTTTAACAACAGGTCTGAAATCTTATCTGCAATTAAGTTATTTGTGTAGAGTTGAAAAGTAGGAGGTGCTGACAAGAAGTATGGAGGGTAGAGTGTCCAAATATATGTGGTCTCATTATTGCACATATAAGCAAATACAGGCATAACGCCAAAAAGTGTAATATACTAGAGGTTTGATCATTTCAAAACCGAAATGAAAAAAAAATGTCAGGCCGAAACTGAATGTTTTTTATTCTTTTTCAAATATTTTATTTATTTTTTGTTAACTTTTTAAAAAATGTTATATTTTATTTTTATTTAAATATTTGTATTTTTTACTTTACTTTTAGAGGCTTCGGTGAAATATTAGGATCTAAACAGACCCCTGATATTTCCCTTTTAAAATAGAAAAAGATTGAGAACACAGAATCCTCAATCTCTTTTTCTGCAGCCCCTGTTATAAATGAACAGGAATACTCTATACTGAGTGTTTCTGTTCATTCATAACTTGAGAACATAGTATGTTTACTATAACCACAATCATGAATGAACAGGAGGTGATGTTGATCACTTCCCATTCATTCTTGAGGACACAGTAAACTTACGGTGTCCTCAATTATGTGTAAACACTCAGCGATCACTGAGTGTTTGTACCTGCTCTCCATCCTGTCACGCTGTCACAGGAGGCTGGGCGGTGCGGGAGAAGAGCTCAGCCTCATGTGACAGCAATGACAGCTGTCTCCCACACCGCCACTCTCCATCCTGACACACTTTCACAGGAGGCTGGGCGGCTCGGGAGGAGAGCTCAGCCTCCTGTGACAGCGCTGGCCGTCTTCACCACCACACACCGCTCTTCTCTGACCTTTGACAGGAGGCTGATCGGTGTGGGGAGGAGTGACGCCGGCCGCTCACAGAGCTCTCCTCCCGCACCGCTCGCCCTCCTGAGACAGTTTCTCTCCTCCCCGCTGGGACACAGAGCAGCGCCCAGCAGGGAGGAGAGAAATCACTGATGCACCACTATTTAGGCCAAAAGTGCCATTTTTGGCCGATATATCGGTGCATCCCTATAAAATAAGCTTGTATTTGCGATACCCAGGAGCCCCTGCGGCAGGGTTTTTCTGTCCATAGGATTGTATAAAACAGAATACATTGTACATGGTTACTTTCATAAACCCACGTACAGCATATTCTGAATAAGAGGATCAACAAAATATATCATGACAATAGAAAGAGTGCTGATCCCATAATGTTACAATAACGTACAATAAGAGGAAAAATCAGAAGAGGGATCTAGTAGAATGGACTTGCAGTATCCAGTATGAGCACTGAATGCAGTGAGCCTCTAAAGAGAACCAAGGGGAACTAGCAGTAATTACAGAAGTAGAATGGCAAATTAGGGTAGAGTGGAAAAGAGAAATGAACTGTGAGAGAAAAAGAGATAGGGGAAAGGTGGGCAGGGAAGAAGGGAAAGAAAAAAAAAGGTGGGGCAGAGGGATGGGGATTGAGAAAGGTAATGGGGGGGAAGGAGGAAGGGGACCACTGAAGCTATAGATTCAGTCAACAGAGCTCACCCAGTGCAAACAGTATTGGCGGGACAGAGTAAACTCCGTCCAGTAAAACCATGCGTTTCAGAATCTATCAGATTGGTGTTTCAGTGAGCTAGCGAGGTTCTCCATAATGCAAATGTCTTGGATTCTCTCGAACCAATGCCGAATCATCGGGGGATCAGGACGCTTCCACGAGGCCTGAATGCATGTGCGCGGGCAGCATTAACCATATGATCACCAAATGTTTATAGGTCTTAAGGGGAATGGAATTATGGTGTAGAAGGAAAAAAAAAAGGCAGGATCTCATGGAATTGGGAGGTCAGTGAACCTCAGTTATAAAATAAACTTGATCCCAAAATGCTTGAAGTTTGGTGCAAGACCAGAAAATGAGCAGCAAGTCCACGTGAGGGCTGGCACACGTCCAACAAAGGCCAGAAGTTTGTGGGAACATGGAATGTAAAACTGCCGGGGTCCTGTACCACCTGGTGATAAGTTTCCTGGTATTTATTGCTTATGGAAGATTTAAATGGAAGTGATAGGAGTCTGGAATGGTCCTTGGAAGAAAAAGTGACACGCTCCCACTCAGCCAAATAAGGAGGGGACTCTGTGTCCTCTTAAAGGAGACACGTACAGCAAAAAGACAAAGAATGTTGGATAGGGTCTTCACGTACGTACTCCTGTTCAAAAGTAGAAGGCAGCCTAGCAAAACCAACTGCAGGGGGAAGAGAACGCAACAAAATTGTGCCAAGGGGATAAATTGTGGAAAGTTGGGTCTGAACAGAGGTCAGAGTGAGATGACCATCGGGAAGCTTGGAGAAAGTGTACAGCCCGGTATTTGCCAGACAGGCAAAGACGACTAAAAACATTGTCTCTAAGGCCCGGGGGAAAAGAGGGGCTACCCAAGATAGGGAATAAAAGGAGAACAAGCAGATGAAACCTGAGAGAAAGCCATTTTGGCCGCAGTCAAAGTGGCCATAATGGTTGGATGATTCCGAATTGTTGGGAAAACCTGGTTGGAACACCAAAAGTAGACTGGAAAGAGGAACATCCAAGAAAGATTGTTCCATAGATAACCAAGTTTAGTATCAAGGTGTCTACAACAGTTGAGGATGCGTGCAAGGTGAGCTGATAGGTAGTAGAGGTGAATATCTGGAGGCGCCATTTCGCCTGCACATGTGGGCCGCCTGAGGATTCTATGATGTAGCCTTGCAGGTTTGTCGGACCAGACAAATTTAGTAAACCCCGATTGGACAGAAGGACAGAAGGAAAAGGGGATATGGACATGGAGAGCTTGTAGCATTAAGATTTAACTACTGAGTTTAGTGTTTAAAAAGGAAGCATTTCCTCAGTTTTCTCTGCCTAGATGAGAAAACTACAATATTGTAACTATGTAGTAAGTCAATAGGTGAGGGGATTCAACCGGGGCTAATGTGTTTTAAATATTTGTGGACACTGTCAAGAACATGTACAGTCGCCAGGATTTACATGACTTTCTCCGAGCCTGCATCTCTGGTCAGAAGTATCTGATAACAGATGGCACCATACTTTTGATGACAAAAGCAGATGAAGGCATTGATGAGGGAAGAATGGGGATCTCTTTGAGAGGTAATAAATACCTATACGTTGTACTCTCACACATTATTTAGCATGCACTTACTAAGAAAAAACATACCTGATGCTAACTTTAAGCACGTAGTGGTGAGCAGGTGTATGACACCCCTTTCCTCAATTAAAGTCTAACAAGCCTATCATGTCATGTAGAGTGTGTAGCTAAACTCGAGTTTCTTGTATTTCGGTTTGTTATCGCATGTGCTGTCTTGGCATTATGAGTGTTTAAAGCAGGGAATTATTAAGGAAATGTACTGTATTATCTATCTTATGTTACCTTTTTTAGTTTTGGATAGAATAGGGAAAAGTGAAACTCCCCCACAGTTACGTTTTTACTGTTTGTGCCTTGTGTCTCCAGGACAGGAAGTGAAGGTAAACAACAAAGGTGAAAGAAATCTAACCAAGAGTTCCCCTTCTAGGCAGGGGTCATTGGAAAGGACGTCCCCACTGAAAGCTTTACCATCATCCCTTGTTGTCCTCATTACAAGCTTTATCATCATGTCCTGTTGTCCCCACTGAAAGCTTTACCATCCTCCCATTGTCCCCACTGAAAGCTTTACCATTACCTCCTGTTGTCCCCACTGAAAGCTTTACCATCATCCCTTGTTGCCCTCATTACAAGCTTTACCAGTACCTCCTGTTGTCCCCATTGAAAGCTTTACCATCATCCCATTGTCCCCACTGAAAGTTTTACCATTACCTCCTGTTGTCCCCATTGAAAGCTTTACCATCATCGCTTGTTGTCCTCATTACAAGCTTTACCAGTACCTCCTGTTGTCCCCATTGAAAGCTTTACCATCATCGCTTGTTGTCCTCATTACAAGCTTTACCAGTACCTCCTGTTGTCCCCATGGAAAGCTTTACCATCATCCCACTGTCCCCACTGAAAGTTTTACCATTACCTCCTGTTGCTCCCATTGAAAGCTTTATCACCCCATTGTCCCCAACATCAGCCTGTCCAGTATGGAATACTGATGTAGTAGTAGGGATGACATCAAGTGGCAGGATGATGAGCACCTGTCTGTTCACTTTCAAACTGCACTTGTTCAATTGTGCCCCCCTTCCCTGACCGAACAGACCCCACCCTCCCTTCCACAGATGCATACTTACTGAGATTCGATGCCCGCAACCTTCTGCGTTTGCTGACAACCTGCGCCACAAGTCTTCTTTCTTCTGGCTGTGTCCGTGCAACAGTGTCCCACAGAAGTCTTTGGGGCTCTACTGCGCTGGCACGGCCATGACAAAGTACTTGCATCATGTGATGAAAAAAATCTCAGAGCGGTCACAAGCGTCTGATCGTGGTGAGTATGCTGCTGCGGAGGGAGGGAGGGTAGGATCCGTTAGCTCAGGATAGGGGAGCAAAAAAAAAAAAGTGCACTCTGTTTAAAGTGCACTTATTCAGGCACAGCACACATATGAGACATGCATGTCTTCTAAAGCTGCAGTTAACGATTATTTTCAAAATCGATTAGTTAGCCGATTGAGTTCGAATAATCGGTTAATCGGATAATCGGATAAAAAATAAAATACATTTTAATTCGATTAATCGATGATTGAAAAAGTTGACAACTTTTTCAATAATCGATTATGTCGATTAGATGTTGCAGCCTTAATGTCTTCAGGTGTGTTCAATAAACAGTATGGATCACAACTCAGATGCATTAATGCTGCACTTGTCAGCATTTGATTAGTTGTTCTTAAAACACCTCAGCTCATGTCGAACCCTGTAGGCCCATGCCATGTGCATCATACGTGCAAACAATGCACATCCATTGCCATCACTACAAAATGACAGGCGTCACATGAATGAACAAGTTATGCTACGAATACGCAAAGAACGTGACGTAGGACATATGTAACTACAAGCGCCGTATGATTACATTCAGATTATGACAACCGTGTTCTAAAGAATTCCCAAAATATTTTTAAAACCAACTTCTATAAACATGTACAAACAAGTCATCACACATACAACACTAATCCTATGCTGGTATATGAGCAGGGCTTGAAAAATCCGCTACGGATTCTGCCCGAGCCCGATGAGTAGCTTCCCGTCCTGCCGTTGTAATTACACGGCCGGCCGGGAGCTATACATTCAAGTGATCGGGCGTCTCCAGAGATTCCCGATCGCTTGTATTAGCAGCAGCTGTCACTGCCATTGCTGGTCCCGAGATCCGCTGTGCCCGGGACCGGCACGGCTGCTCTGTGACAGGAGGTCGGTACACGATCTCGCTCTGATCTCCCCCCCAGTCCCCGAATGCAGGAAGTGATGTATATTACATCACTTCCGCATTCTGCTGTCACTCTCCAGCTTCAGAAGCTGAGGAGAAGCTGATGGAGCAGATCTCTGCTTCATCAGCTTCTCTGGGGGTCCCTAGGTGACATTAGGGGTCTTGGAGACCCCTGATGTCTCCATAAAGAGGACCTGTCATGTAAATTGGCGATCACATAGGGAGCTAAGAAGCCCGCTATGTGATAGCAATAACGTTTAGTGTAAAAAAAAAAAAAATTAAAAAAATTCAAGCATAATTTTAAAAAAATGGGCGGTTTCCAGCGCGTTCGTACTCGCGGAAAAACGCTCAAACAGGGAAATTACATTATTTTCAATGTGCATGGTTCCCATCTGGGCGTTTTTCCGCAAGTACGAACGCGCGGGAAACCGCCCTACGCCCAAAGAAGTACATGTACTTCTTTGGGGCGTTTTCATTGGGATACAGCCAAGTAGCCCTCAGAAAAGCCCATTTGTTGCGTGTTTTTTTTTTACCGCGAATCGCGGTAAAAACGCGCATATTCAATACGCCTAGGTGTGAACCCAGCCTTAGGAGGGAACTCTGATTGCCTAGGTGTTGAACACTTGCATGTGGTCTAATCCTTACTGATCTCTAGCAGTACAATATTAATGTATTCTTTAGGGATGCACCGATACCCATACTAGTGTCGGTGTCGATACCCAGTATTTGGGCGAGTACTCGCCCAAATGCTCCGATACCTTTCCCGATACTGGCAGTGCCGGGAGGGAACATGAAGCCATGAAGCTGGCTCCAAGCTGTTTGGCCAGCTCCATGCTGACTGGCTGGGAAGCTGGCTTCCTTGCCAATAAGTGTCAAGCCGGACAAACAAATCTGATATGGCGACACGACCCCCACCATGCAGACAAATCATTCCCCTCACATAGATCCTTAACAGCAGTCATTAACATACCAGTCCCTCAGGGCCCGGCAGCGATCACTACATGGATAAGGTTGGACGCTAGGGTATTCCATTCAATTTAATATTGTGTTGGGGGAATATGCTCAGCCCCGGGGCTGGAGGTGGCACACGTTCTCTTGGGATGGGGAGGGGGGGGGGTTATGTATGTATGTTTTGTAATTTTCCTTCCGCAAGGAAGTGCAGGTGGAGTATGTGTAGGTTGTACCTGTTAGTAACTAAGTATGCGCCCCTACTGTTGTAGGAGGAATGTTATAATGTATTTGCATGCAAAAATTTAATAAACAGAATTTTTTCAAAAACATACCAGTCCCTCGGCCAGCTGGGCAGACACCGCTCTCCGGGATCTGCCCACATCTCTTGTGTGTACAGCGCCCACGTGATCGTCCCTCAGCCTGCTAATGAGAGCGCTGGGCAGTCAACGCATGCGCAGTAGCAGGCCGAGGACCGATCACGTGGGCGCCATACACACAGGAGACGTGGGCAGATCCGGGAGAGCGGTGTCTGCCCAGCTGGCCGAGGGACTGGTATGGTAATGGCTGCTGCTAAGGATCTATGTGAGGGGAATGAGGTGCCTGCAGGGTGGGGGGGGTCGTGTCACCATATTGTCTGATCTGTTTGGCTGGCCTCGATGCCGATTGGATGGGAAGTCAGCTTCCCAGCCAAACAGAATGGAGTAGGCTTTCCGGGCAATCAAGAAGCCGGGCAGCGGGTAATGACACGCCTCCCTGGTTTCCCGGGAAGCCGGCTCCCTGCTACCAGAAGTACCGGTATCGGCGAGTACCGAAATATAAATATCGGTACTCGATACCGAAAAACCGGTATCAGTGCATCCCTAGTACTCTTAAGATGGGCCTGTCAGATAATATGGGAAGGTACTGAGAGAACCTTCCTGTCAAATGCTGAAGCCTAGTGCTATGTTCCTGTCTGCATGTTTTAGGTGTTCTGCTCCCACAGAGCCACCGTAGATCTGTATTGGGAGGATACCATGACAGTAGAGGTGTCACATAATATGGCAAGGTCTTTAGCATTTGACAGGAAGGTGCCAAACTAGAAGCATTCTTTGACAAAGCAGGTGTCACATAATGTAGAAGGGATTGAGAAGAACCCCTTGTCCTGGCATGGAGGCTCCTACAGAACCATTGCAGCCCAGCATTGGGAGGGTTCTATGACTGGGAGTGTGGTGGTGGGGTTGTGCTGGGGACCTGCCTGTCCCGGTGCTGAGGGAGGACTGGACAAATCTCAGAAGCAGGTAGCCAATGCGCCTTAAAATTTACAGCTGCCACTTTTTAGGCAGCTGTTGTCAATGGAGCTGGTTCCGACAAAAAAAAGGAAATTCTGCTGGCTCTCAGATTGGACAGACTAACTCCTGGACTCCATATTGATTTGCTCAGCCCTGCACTGATGCCCAAGGGTTTCCACACACATTACAAACTGATTGTACAATATCTGCACTAGATTTACCAAGCTTTCATTATGTAATAGGAGCACAGACCTAAATCCATTTCATTTGTATACAGTTGCGCAGGCCCTTGCACAACATAGTTGGTAGATCTGAGAGATTTTACAAGGTATGGTCAGCTGTAGGGCTGCAACTAATGATTATTTTCATAATTGATTAGTTGGCCGACTACTTTTTCCATTAATCGGATAAAGAAATACCATCTTTTATTTAAAATTAAACACACAAATGGAGTGTTACAAAGTTTACTTCAGAATAAAACTCCATACATATTTTTTGCACTCGCACTAGAACGCATGGCAATGCAGTACCGCACGATCCAGTGCAGGTAAACATACTGCGGGCAGAAGGCGCTTTTGGGATGCCCTTGAAATTAATTATTATACAGGATTTATATAGCACTAACAGTTAACGCGGCGCTTTACAATATAAGGAAGACATTACAATCACAATACAATTCAAGACAAAATGGTAAGGAAGGCCCTGCCCGTGAGGGCTTACAATCTAAAAGGGAGGGACCAGTGAGGAGGTAGCTGTGTGGGGATGAACTGTTTGAGAAAGTGATAGTTCAGAGTTAGTTTGAGGTGGGATAGGCTTCTTTGAAGAAAGGAGTCTTAGGCTGGGTTCACACCTAGGCGTATCGAATATGCGCGTTTGTCGCACGTTTTTACCGCGATTCACACACAAACGAGGGCGTTTCCAAGGGCTACCTGGCTGTATCCCAATGGATACACGCGGCAAATACGCCCCAAAGAAGCTCCTGTACTTCTTTGGGCATAGGGCGTTTTGCAGCGCGTTCCTACGCGCTGTAAAACACCTAGGTGGGAACCATGCCCATAGGCAATCATTGGTTTTCTCATGTTGAGCGTTTTACAGAGCATAAGAACGCGCTGTAAAACGCCCAGGTGTGAATCAGGCCTTAAGGGAGATAGACAGGTTGGGGTAGAGAGCTCCATAGGATGGGAGAGACTCTAGTGAAGTCCTGGAGGCGAGCATGGGAGGAGTTGACGAGGGAGCTGGAAAGCAGGAGGTCTTTTAAAGTGCGGAGGGGACGGTTAGGGTGATACTTGAGACCAGGTTTGAGATATAGCCAGGGGCAGAGTTGTGGATGGCTTTGTAAGTGGTTAATATTTTGAATTTTATCCTTTGGGCTATTGGAAGCCAGTCTAGAGATTGGCAGAGGGGGGTTGCAGACACTGAGCAGTTGGTTAGGTGGATGAGTCTAGTAGCTGCATTCACGATAGACTGAAAGGGGGATAGCCTGTGTTGAGGTAGGCCAATGAGGAGGGAATTGCAATAGTCCAGACGAGATATAACAAGGGAGTGGATGAGTAATGTTGTTAAGGTTGAGTTTTAAGAAGTGTTGTGACATCCAGACTGATATGTCAGTTAGTAGATTAGTGACACAATGCACATCCCGGAGCAGAATTTTCAGGTCGAAAACCAAAGATGACGCTTGCCACCGTATATAGGATTATAAAAGCCCAGTCATCAGTTTAGAGTTAGCCATGAATATTGGCCCGAAGAATATTACGCTCTCACTCCAATACCCAACGTGTAGCGCACACCTACTTTTTCTACGTAGGTTTATCTTTATTTTGTACCTCATTGCCATCACATGGGAGGGCTCATAAGCCCCCTATGTGATTGCACATTGGAGGCGACAGGTTCTCTTTAAGGTGACATTAGGGGGTCTATTAGACCCCTAGTGCCACCTTTCCACTTCACTGGGGAATGACAGCTGTGTGCTGAGGCATCTGAATGTCAGCATAGGATGTAGTGGCTGTGAGCAAGAGCCAGACTGCTGTTGGTTATTTTAAAAATAGTCAGCCAGCAGAGGAGGGAACTGAAGGAGAAAGTTCTCCTTCAGGTCCTCCTCTGCTCACAGCCGCTGATGGGAGACTGGACGCCGGCTTTCTACCTCCGGCAGAAGATGGGGCCACGGGGGAGCAGCAGGGGCACGGGGGACCAGGGGAGGAACGGCAGGCACAGCGGCCTTTCCTTCCTGCTGGTGCCAGCTGCAGTGGTCTGTGTCCCCGCTGCCTCTGACGGTACAGGCGGGGATGGAAAGGGACACAGACTGCTGCAGCCGGCACCAGCCGGGAGGAGAATGTAGCAGCAGAGTGGCGGCGACTGCGGATTCAACTAATCGATTATGAGAATCGTTGACATCGATTCTCATCATGGATTATAATCGATTAGTTGTTGCAGACCAAGTCAGCTGTACTCCTACAGAGCCAGGCCAGCCCAGTGTACAATAACGCCAGGAGGAAAACGCGCATATGACGCGCTTATGAAAAACGCCCAGGTGTGAATGGACTGTTAGAGCTCACGCACTCTGCTGTGCGCATGAGCAGGAGATACATCATCTCAAGATGGCTGAAAATGCAAAACTCAGAAGATGACCAGGTGAAGATTTCAGCAGGAGCAGCAAGAGACACTGCAGCCGCTGCAGATCTGGATGGATACTTTGGCAGGCAAGTCGACCATAATGTGCCAATTTGCTGTGTATTCTTGCATGCTACAACAAAACCCCCCGAGGTACTGGCAGTGACGTGTAATTCCACTTTAAGGTAGCCCATTTATTCTGAATGTACTGCCACTGCATCACAACCACAAACAGATTCGACTCTTTTTTTTCCAACACAGCACACCACCACAACAACAAATGACATGTACGCTGTGGTTCTCTAAAATCTGGGAGTGTTACCGGCTACTGTATTAGTACATTTGGGTGCCATTTAAATTGAATGGCACCGCAAGGCACTGCGCATTATGGCAGCACACAGATATGAGAGGCCCAAATGAGGGGGTTCTAGGGCACAGATTTTTCTTTGCACTGAGGCCTAACACCTACAGATGAGGACAATACTAGAAAGGATATTCGCACACGGTGTCACAGTGTGAAAGTGCGCTGAGCACCTCCTGTCATGGCACTGAGGTCTGATTACTACAGAGACAAGGCAGTACTAGAAGAGTCTTCTGGCAGTGGGGGTGTCATATACCATGGCTGGATACTGAGCACCCCACCACCCCTTTGTCATGGCACTGAAGCCTAACCCCTATAGATGGGCACAGTGATAGGAGGCTATAACAACACGCTGTCACAAAACATGGCTGGGTACGGAGCACCCCCATTCATGGATGAAGCCTAATTAGTACAGTGCAGCATAGTACTAGAAGGATACTCTGCCGAGGAGTCACATGATGTGAAAGGTAATATGCCCCCCCCCAGCAGAAAGGAGGGCAATCAGGAAGGGCGTTACATATTATGGCAGAATAGTGAGCACCCCCGGTCACGGCTTAGGACTATCTGCCACACAGCAGTGCAATATTAGGAAGGTCTTCAGGGTAGGGATCAAATAATGTGAAAGGGAAGAGAGCACCCCATTTCACAGGTTAGAAGCCGATCTCCTACTCAGCAGTGTAGTGATAGGAGGATACTGTCATATATGGCAGGGTACTGAGCACCTCGTCATGGGGCCAAGGCCTAATTCATACACAGCAGCCTAGTACTATGAGAAGTCTCTGTCAGGGTAAAAAATTATGTAGGGGGGTACTGAGGCCTAACACCTACAGAGGGGCCCAGTACTAGGACGGTCCTCCGCCAGGATATGACAATGTAACAGGGAAAGGGGCATCCTATCATGGCACTTAGGCCTAACACCTACAGAGGGGCCCAGTACTAGGAAGGTCCTCCTCCAGGATATGACAATGTAGCAGGGAAAGGGGCACCCTGTCATGGTACTGAGGCCCAACACCTACAGAGGGGCCCAGTACTAGGAGGGTCCTCCTCCAGTATATGACAATGTAACAGGGAAAGGGGCATCCTATCATGGTACTTAGGCCTAACACCTACAGAGGGGCCCAGTACTAGGAAGGTCCTCCTCCAGGATATGACAATGTAGCAGGGAAAGGGGCACCCTGTCATGGTACTGATGCCCAACACCTACAGGAGGGGCCCAGCGATAGGAGACTACACAGACGGGAGTATCATGTAATGAGCACCCATGTGACAGGGCTGAGGCCGCTCTGCTACACAACAAAGTGGTAGGAAGGTTCTCTGACTGGGAGTGACCTTGTGGCAGGGAAAGGAGCACCCCTGTCATGGCTGAGGCCTAACACCTACAGAGGGGCCCAGTGATAGTATTGTCACTCTGACAGGTTGTCACATATTATGGCTGAATACTGAGCACCTCCTGTCATGGCTGAGGCCCATCTCTGTCAGGATGTCACAGTTAAGGATGGGCTTGGGCAAGTTCGCAGCTCCACATGCCGAGCCTGCCAGGAAGCTGACAGCACCAATCACAGGCACTGAGACATTTCCCGATCTCTGCAGCTGCGGACCAGGAAAATGTCTCAGTACCTGCGATTGGTGCTGCACGCTGTCAGCTTCCTGGCGGGCTCGGCACGTGGAGCTGCAAACACGCCCAAGCCCATCCTTAGTCACAGTCACATCACATGGAGAATACTGAGGCCCATCTCTGCCTGGCTGTCACATATCATGGAAGGTACTGAGGCCCATCTCTGCCTGGCTGTCACATAACATGGAAGGTACTGAGGCCCATCTCTGCCTGGCTGTCACATAACATGGAAGGTACTGAGGCCCATCTCTGCCTGGCTGTCACATAACATGGAAGGTACTGAGGCCCATCTCTGCCTGGCTGTCACATAACATGGAAGGTACTGAGGCCTATATGTGCCTGGCTGTCACATTACATGGAGGGTACTGAGGCCTATCTCGCACAGAGCAGCCCATAGTGTTGCAGGGTGTCCATCTCCTCACCTTGATGTGGAAGCGGACCAGGGCCAGGCGGATGCAGTGGGCCATACAGACCGGGGGCAGGAACCAGACTTTGGGGGGCGGGGTGCCCTTGTTCTGGATGTGGCTGATAATCTGCTGGCCGGTCTGGCGCTCGTTGCTCTGGCGCTTCACCCACTCATGGAGCCGGGCCTTGTCCAGCGCGCCGTTGAAGAAGACGAAGAGCTCGATGTTGCCGGCGTAGCAGGCCTTGGCCAGGGCGGCCAGGTAGCCCAGCATGTGGTTCCATTTG
>NW_017307265.1:341918-347466 GCF_000935625.1 Nanorana parkeri | reverse complement strand
CCCCTGTATATATTACACTCTCCCTGTACCCCACATGACCCCCCTGTATATATTACACTCTCCCTGTACCCCACATGACCCCCCTGTATATAGTACACTCTCCCTGTACCCCACATGACCCCCTGTACACTACATGACCACCCTGGGTATACTACACTCACCCTGTACACCACATGACCACCCTGTATATACTACATCCTCCCTGTATATACTACACTCTCCCTGTACACCACATGACCCCCCTGTATATACTACACTCTCCCTGTACCCCGCATGACTCCCCTGTATATACTACACTCTCCCTGTACACCACATGACCACCCTGTATATACTACAATCTCCCTGTGCACCACATGACCTCCCTGTATATACTACACTCTCCCTGTACACCACATGACCCCCCTGTATATACTACACCTTCCATGTGTACATATACAGGTACAGGGTGGCCCTGTAGTGTACATGGAGAGTGTAGTATATACAGGGGGGGTCATGTAGTGTACATGGATGGTGTAGTATATACAGGGGTGTCATGTGGGGTACAAGGAGAGTGTAGTATATACAGGGGGGTCATGTGGTGTACAGGGTGATTGTAGTATACACAGGGTGATCATGTAGTGTACATCGAGAGTGTAGTATATACAGGGTGGCCCTGTAGTGTACATGGAGAGTGTAGTATATACAGGGGGGGTCATGTAGTGTACATGGATGGTGTAGTATATACAGGGGTGTCATGTGGGGTACAAGGAGAGTGTAGTATATACAGGGGGGTCATGTGGTGTACAGGGTGATTGTAGTATACACAGGGGGGTCATGCAGTGACTATATACAGGGACAGTGTAGTATACAGGGAGGGTGTAGTATACAGGGTGGTCATGTAGTATACAGGGAGGGTGTAGTATATACAGGGGGGTCATGTGGCGTACAGGGAGAGTGTAGTATACACAGGGGGGTCATGTGGGGTATAGGGAGAGTTTAGTATATACAGGGTGGTCACGGGGGTACAGGGAGAGTGTAGTATATACAGGGTGGTCATGACCCCCCCCTGTATATACTACACTCTCCCTGTGGTCACGGTCCGTCCGCTTCTCCTCTGCCCCGCCCCCTCTTCATCTGCAGGCTTTGAGCCATATCCAGCCTGCTATTGGATATTGTAAAATGCAATAGCCAATAGCAAGCTGGCTATTGCACCCGCCTGCTGTCAATCAGCATGGGGGGACCTGATAGAGAACTTTCTCCCTCAGGCCCCTCCTCTGCTGAGCCCTGATTGCCCTGACTGAGCTGTGGTCAGGTGCAAGACTTTAACAAATCAGAGCTTCAGTGGGCATTTTGTATTATGGAATGTCCGCAGTCGAACAAACGGCGAACATCCCATAAAGTTCGGCGCGCGCTGGAACTGCCGATGTTCGAATAGAACACTCGGCCCATCCCTAATGCTGACATCCAATAAGCCTTCAAGTGTATACAGCTTGGAGTTGGACAATATGTATAAAAATGGTGATTTGGTCAAAATACTCACTTGCCTAATAATTGTGCTTCTCAATGTATCCAAAGTCCATCTCTAGCATAATCCCCGCTCCATCCTATCCATTAACAAGGTGTTTGTTACCCCAAATCTGCCATTTGTACCCCTCGCAGGCATTGGTGACCAGG
Source organism: Nanorana parkeri (assembly GCF_000935625.1). Taxonomy (NCBI): domain Eukaryota; kingdom Metazoa; phylum Chordata; class Amphibia; order Anura; family Dicroglossidae; genus Nanorana; species Nanorana parkeri. The sequence continues at coordinate 345,813 of NW_017307265.1, read as the reverse complement.
GATCCAGGACTGCAGTCTGTGCCCAACGCCATCCAGTTGCCTTTTCATGATGTCATCATGCTGTGCAGTCTTATGGAGCGTAATAGATCCCCCAATAGGAAATAGTCTACATCCCCAGCCAGCAACATGGTCACCTGAAGAAGATCCCTTCTCCTCTGCAGTAAAGAAGGTAAAGGAATCAGGACCCAGCGTGTCACCATAACCAAGGATTTGGGTAAGTAAAGGTGACTCTTAGCTTTGGTGTAACATGTAACATAGCATAAAGAGTGCAGCGGCCTGGACTCTGTATTATAGAACACAGCCTGGTGCAGGGCTCAGAGTATGTAATGTACAGCACAGCCTATAGAGTCCAGCAGTGGACTTTACATATGTGGTCAGTGGGAGAAAACAATGCCTGGTGTTGGTAATGCCCCACGGTTGTCAGTAAGAGGAAGAATGCCCTGGCATCATTGTGAGTGAGAAGAAAAAATGGCCCGGTATCCATGGGAGGAAGAATGTTCCATTGATGGTGCTCAGTAGTTACTGAAAAGACCCTCTGTGTCTCTCTGTGTCCCATTCCCCAACTCTGGCTTTGCCAGTTTACATGGAGATTGGAAGGATAATGGCCCTGATTCAATGCACTGCATGGAGACGGCTTCCCAGCCAATCAGGAAACCGGGCAGCATGTAATGACACGGCGCCCGGTTTTCTGATTGGTCGGGAAGCCGGCTTCATGCTCCCTCGTCACCTCATGACGAGAAAGCAAGGAGCCAGCTTCCCGGCCAATCAGGAAGCCGGGCGCCACATCATTACACAGCGCCTGGCTTCCTGATGGCCAGAAAGCCGGCTCCATGCTTTCTCGTCACTTAGTGATGAGAAGCATGGGGACGGCTTCCCTGCAAATCGGGAAGCCGGGTGGCGAGTCTTTACACGCTGCCCGGCTCCCCGGCTAATCAGGGAGCCAGGTGGCGAGTCATTACACGCCGCCTGGCTTCCTGAATGGGACTTCTGATAATGGCACCGCGCCAATGTGATCCTAGCCGGGCCTCTGTTGGACCTTACAATTGCCTCTCTTTTAGGTCTGAAGCCCGGATGTTTATAAATCACTTGTTCAACACTCCATATCAGGGGGAGGCAACCTCGGCACACCAGCTGTGGTGAAAGTACAAATCCCATCATGTTTCTGCCTCTGGGAGTCAGGCCTGTGGCTGTCAGAGTATTGCAATGCCTCATGGGACTTGTAGTTCCACAATGGCTGGAGTGCCAAGGTTGCATACCGATGTCCTATATCATTTATAAACCAAGTTAAGGCTGAACACTAGGCTGAATAGCCACATAGGCTATAAAACCACTTTATGTGCACCAAATAACTTTGCAAACCTGATTGGTAATAGGAATGCACCGATATATCGGCCACCGAAACATATCGGGCGAAAATGGCACTTTTGGCAAAATGCAGAAAGTGACATTATTTTGTCCGAAATAGTGGTTGATCCGCTCTTCCTCTGCTCCCGTTGGGCACTGCTCTGTGTCCCAGCGGGGAGGAGAGAAACTGTCACAGGAGGCGGAGCACTGCGGGAGGAGAGTGCTGTGTGCGGCCAGCGTCTGTCCTCCCACACCGCTCAGCCTCCTATCACAGATCATAGGAGAGCGGTGTGTGCAGATACAGCCAGCGCTGTCACAGCAGACTGAGCTCCGCTCGCTCAGCCTCCTGTGACAGCATGTCCGGATGGAGAGCAGGTACAAACACTCAGTGATCAGTGTTCGTAAATAATTGAGGACAGAGTATGTTTACTGTGTCCTCAAGTATGAATGATTGGTAAGTGATCTACATCACCTCCTGTTCATTCATAGTTGTGGTTATAGTAAACATACTCTGTCCAGAAATTATGAATGAACAGGAACACTCAGTATAGAGGCGTCCTGTTCATTTATAACAGGGGCTGCAGAAAAAGAGATTGAGGACTCTGTGTCCTCAACACCTTTTTCTATTTTAAAAGGGAAATATCAGGGGTCTGTTTAGACCCCTAATATTTCCCTGAAGCCCCTAAAAGTAAAGTAACAAATATTTAATAAAAATGAATAAATACATAAAATATAAAAAATTAAAACGTTTATAAAAAATAAATATAATATTTTAAAACATTTGAAAAAGTTAGAATAAAAAAACATTTTCGGTTTCGTTTTGGTTTTAAATGGTCATTTCGGTGCACCTCTAATTATTAACACATAAATGTAGCAGTGACATCATCACTATGCTGCACATAAGCTTTGCAAAGAGCAGAGCAGTAGGAAGGACGCAACAGCTCCACCCACTACAGGCTGCCTGCAGAAAACTACAGGAGGGGGGCGGATACAAGACCAATCACCTGTACTACTAAGAGAGCAGCAGTGACCGGTCTTAATACAGGAAAAGTTTAACGCTGGATTACTTCACAGATCTGGAAGAAACACACAAAGCGCACCAAGATTCAAGTAAGAATACACATGCCTCTTGTATTTAGACAATGTTTACTTCACCCCCGGAGTTCACCTTTAAATGCTGCATTCCAAAGCTCCTAAGGCTCCATTCACACAGGAGTGGTTGTATTCAGCCATATGAATATGTGCGGAACCGCACTAAACATAACACACAATGCAGTTTAAAGTGCATTGTTCAGCCTATTGTGCAAACCGCGCAGTACAAAACCGTGCGTCCAGCAAAATAGTCCAAGCGCGATTTCAGGGGTGGATTCAAGTACTCGCCCAAATACTCAGTATCGACATCGGATAGTTGTGGTATGGGTGTTAAGTTGCATTAGTGAAATAAATGAACTTTTGCACGATATTCTAATTTTTCGAGTTTCACCTGTACATTCAAAGAAACTGCACACCACAGCGCTCAACTGACTCCAACTCAAATGTTCTCCAACATCAATCATAGGAGGGCTGCCGTCCTCAAGGCCACTGGGAAGTTTCCTCACAAGACATGTAAAACAAACACACAGGCAGCGCCTGCTCCTCGTATAACACCGTTTAAGAAATAGAGAATTACTCGCATAGAATCCATCCGGAATGAGGAATACACTGAGTGACCAGATTATTATGACCACCCCATCAGTACTTCGTTGGGCCACCTTTTGCCTTCAATACTGCGGCGATTCTTCTTGGCATTGATTCCACGAGATGTTGAAAGGTGATGCGAGGAATCTGACACCATGCCTGATGAATAGCACTGTCCAGTTCTGTGAGATTTGATGGTTGTGGAACCAGCTGCCTGATGGCTCTTTCAACTTCGTCCCACAAATGCTCAATTGGATTGAGATCTGGTGATTGTGGGGGCCACCTAAGCAAGGTAAAGTCTCCCTCATGTTCTTGAAACCACTCCTGCACAATACGAGCACCGTGGCATGGCGCATTGTCTTGTTGGAAGAAGCCATCTCCATTGGGATACGCCATCAACATGATAGGATGAACTTGATCAGCAACGATACTTTGGTATGTTGTGCTATTCAGACGTTGTTCCACACGAATTAAAGGGCCCAAATCATGCCAGGAAAACATGCCCCAAACCATAACACTGCCCCCACCAGCTTGAAGGGTTGTACTCATGCATGTGGGGTGCATGCTTTCATGCTGTTCCCGCCAAATTCTCACTCTGCCATCTGCATGATGCAACTGGAAACGTGATTCATCGGACCACATGACTTTTTTTCAATGCTCGACTGTGCAATCCTTGTGTTCCTGTGCGAATTGGAGACGTTTTATCTTGTTAACTGCAGGCTGCAAAGGTGTTCGAACAGGCCTTCCGCTTCCATATTCCATACGATGCAGCGTACGGCGAACAGTGCGTTCAGAGATCATTTGAGAGGATCCCTGATTAAGATCTGCAGTCATTTGATGCACCGTTGCCCTTCTGTTGTCTTGTACCAGTCTT
>NW_017307265.1:340274-341908 GCF_000935625.1 Nanorana parkeri | reverse complement strand
GCGGGGGGGGGACCGGGGGGGGGGCGCCCGGTATTTTTGATAATAGCGGTCATCAGCGGCTTCTGAGCCGCTGATGACAGCTATTAATTTAAAGGGGACAGTCTGCTGAACAGTTATACTATAAGCTGATGGTCGCTAAAGCGACCATCAGCTTATAGTAGAACTGTAAATGCCAGGTCCGTATGGCATACTGACCTGGCCAGCTGGTCCTTGGCAGCGAAAGGGTTAAACACTTTAACATCAGCTGGTCTTGAACATTTAACAAATTCTGCTGTTTTGCTGATACTCGCTCCATGGCTCCGAGCGCCAACAAACAGCCCACGTTCAAAGGTTGTTAAATCGCGTTGTTTACCCGTATCTTCAGAAAAAAATCACTTCTACTGTCGTGGTAAACAGCCTGCTTCCCTATTTATAATGGTCTGGCCCTCTAGCAACTTCAGCGCGAAATTATAGCTAATTTGCCTACAAACGTCAGGTGGTCATAATAATCTGGCCACTCAGTGTATAGTGCCGAGCAGGTCCTAACAGAGACCACCTAGCTAGCTGAAGCATTTTCTGGGATATTCCCCCTTCCTCAGTGCTGTGAGGAAGGAGGATATCCCCAGATATAGTTTTTTATGTTAGTTGTTATTCTCTATTTATTAAACGGTATTATATGAAGAGAAGGCGCTGTCTATCTGTTTGTTCTATATAATATACATGTTAAAGTGCTAAGATTCAAAATAGGGATGGACCGATACTGGTTTTTCAGTATCGAGTACGAGTACCGATATTTTATTTTCAGTACTTTCCGATATCGGAAGTCCCATTAACCACTTCAAGACCAGGTGTTTAGACCCCCTTCCTGGCCAGGCCATTTTTCAGTATTCCGCGCTGCGGTACTTTGATTGACGTTTATTCCGTCATGCAACGCTGTACTGAAATGAATTTTATACCATTTTTTGGGGACAGATAGAGCTTTCTTTTGGTGGTATTTAATCACCACTGGGGTTTTTATTTTTTACTATATTAAGGAAAAATTATTGAAAATGTTGGGAAAAAAAGTTTTTCCCCCCATTATATTAGGAAACAATGATTATTACCCATATTTTTGGTAAAATATATAAGACGGGGTCACGTCGGGTAAATAGACACCAAACATGTCATGCTTTAAAATTGCGCGCACCCGCGAAATCGCAAAAAACTACCATACCCAAAATTGACCATAGGCGACACTTTAAAAGCTTTTACAGCTCATCAGTTTAGTGTTATCGGTGATTGATGGCCCTACAACTATTGCTCTCATTCCGACGTTCACGACGATATGTAACATGTGCGGCGTAATGGGCGAAATCGTCGTTTTCGCACGTATGCACACCCGACGCCTGTTTGCATACGTGTATGTATGGGGGGGGGGGATTTAAAAAAAAAATTTAATTATTTTTTATTTGTAACTTTACATTTTGGGGGGAGAAACTTAAATTGTTTTTTTTTCAATTTTTTTTTTCACTTAACTTTATTGCTATCACATAGGGGGCTAAGAAAACCCCCTTATGTGATGGCAAAATATGTGACAGGTCCTCTTTATGGAGACATCAGAGATATCCAAGACCCCTAATGTCACCTAGGACCCCCCTGAAGAAGCTGATGAAGCA
>NW_017307265.1:336153-339164 GCF_000935625.1 Nanorana parkeri | reverse complement strand
AGATCGTGTACCGACCTCCCTCTGATCCCCTGTGACAGAGGCAGTATGCTGGTCCCGGGCTCGCACCGGGCACAGCGGAGCCCGGGACCAGCGGGAGGGGGGGGAGCCGCGGAGGGGGGCGCACATCCCGGGACCTCATACAAGCGATCAGCCGGCTCTATAGCGGGCGGATCGCTTGTATATTAACGGGCATCGCTGCCTGTTTTCAAATGTCGGCATTTCCCGCTCGCGCGCTCAAGGGGGCGTGGCTGAGCGGATGTCCAAAGACGCCCGCTCCGATCTAGAGAGCTCCTGGCCAGCCGTTTTTTTACAACGGCCGGCCGGGAAGTGGTTAAGGAAGTCAGGCGGCGTGTAATGACTCACTACCTGGCCTCCTGATTAGCTGGGAAGCTGGGCGGCGTGTAAAGGCTCGCCACCAGGCTTCCTGATTAGCAGTAAAGCCGTCTCCATGCTTCTCGACACTAGGTGATGGCCATCGGGAAACTGGCCCATCAGGAAGCCAGGCACCGTGTAATGATGCGGCCCCGGCTTCCTGATTGGCCGGGAAGCCGGCTCCATGCTCCCTCGTCACGTGACGAGGGAGCATGGAGCCGGCTTCCCGGCCAATCAGGAAGCCGGGCAGCGTGTGACTTCCTGATTGGCCGGGAAGCCAGCTCCATGCTCCCTCGTCACGTGACGAGGGAGCATGGAGCTGGCTTCCCGGCCAATCAGGAAGTCACACGCTGCCCGGCTTCCTGATACCGGAAGACCAAGTATCGGGCTAGGCATCGGAGCATTTGGGCGAGAAGATTACTCACCCAAATACTCGGCATCGGCACCAATACTAGTGTCAGTATCGGTGCATCCCTAGTTCAAAAGCCAGAGCATTTTTGTCTTCAGCACTCCAAAGCTTAGCCAGCATATGTTCACACACTGGAGGGAGCGTACATTTAATGTACAACAAGGCACCCTTGTTCATACATTTTGCATACGTTCGTTGTATCATTCACAAGCGAATAATACATTTAATGAGCATATATTTTGCTGATCCGCACATCATTTGTGTGTGATCACATGTTCATATATGTTATCTCACTCAGTCCTGTCATCTGATGCACCCCGGCTTATGAGTGTAATGGCAGCGAGAGGTTAATGCACAATGATAAGGTTAGATTGTGTCTGCAGGAAGCTATAACTTAGCATGTTTATTCCTGATTGATGGGTAGCTTTCAGCTGCAGGACAGGTATCATTAGTTGCTGTGGTAACCCCCTCTTATTAAGATCATCATCTCTTAAATCCTCTGCTTTCATGGTACACCCTCTAATTCTTGTTTCCTTTTGGTTGCCTTGACATCAGTCATTGTATGTCTTTATGTTAAGGTAGTGCAGCTTCATGTGGTTTCTTTATTGGTTTTTATTATTCTGTTCTCTTTAAAGCTTGGGCTCACCTCTTTCACAATACCTCTAGCATATTGCTGGACAGGTTTTCGTTTCATCTTAGTGGTATTTCTTCTTTGTCTGCACTGTTTCAGTGTCTCCTGTCCCACCTCTTTTAATTGTGGCTGGTTTCAATGTGTTATCTGTGCACAGAGAGACCTTGTATGTTTTTATAATGGCTTAAGAGAACACTGACGTGCTTTTCACAGCAGGTCATACACCATACAGCTTAAAACAAGGGAGCAGCTATGCAATTCTATAGGCTGATTTTTGCATGTTAAAGTATTGGTTTTTTTTTACTGTTTCTTTAGATATATTGTATATGTGAAAGTGATTTGCTTTAAAGCTGCTATATACAGTATATACACTGAGTGGCCAGATTATTATGACCACCCCATCAGTACTTCGTTGGGCCACGAGATGACTCCGCGAGATGACTTCGTTGGGCCGCCTCGTGACTCCACGAGATGTTGAAAGGTGATGTGAGGAATCTGACACGGCACTGTTGCCCTTCTGTTGTCTTGTACCAGTCTTGCCACTCTCCGTTCTGCCCTAACATTGACTAGTCGCTGACGGCCACAATTCGCACGTTCAGACCCAGATTTTCGGCTGACAGTCCAGTCTTTAAACACTTTAACAACAGCTGCTCTTGAACATTTAACACATTCTGCTGTTTTGCTGATACTCGCTCCATGGCTCCAAGCGCCAACAATCATCCTATGTTCAAAGGCTGTTAAATCGCGTTGTTTACCCATATCTTCAGAAAAAAATCACTTCTACTGTCGTGGTAAACAGCCTGCTTCCCTATTAATAATGGTCTGGCCCTCTAGCAAGTTCAGCTCCAAATTATAGCTAATTTGCCTATAAACGTCAGGTGGTCATAATAAACTGGCCACTCAGTGTATACTTCCTGGCCCAAAAAAAAAAAGGTCACACACTCTAATATTTAGTTGGACCTCCTTTAGCTTTGATTGCGGCACGCATTCACCGTAGGGTTGCCACCTGTCCGGGATTCACTTGGACAGTGCAGGTTTTGAATGCTGTGTCCGGGTTTCATGGCAGCAGAAACCCGAACACAAGATGTCAGGCAAATTAAGATAGGAGCTACTGGCCCCCCCATTGAAAATAGTCTCAACTGTGATATTTACATATGAATAAGCTGCGACTCATTCTCCCAAAAAATTTCCTCATGTCGCTGGAGTGTTCAGGTTTTGCTTTAAGAAAAGGTGGCAACCCTAATTCACTGTGGCATTGTTTCGATAAGCTTATGCAATATCACAACATTTATTTCCATCCAGAGTTGCATGATGGGAGATTGTAGTGATGATGGGAGATTCGGACCACTGTGCAAAGTCTCCTTCAGCACATCCCAAAGATTCTCCATGGTGTTAAGGTCTGGACTCTGTGGCGGCCAATCCATGTGTGAAAATGATGCATCATGCTCTCTGAACCACTCTTTCACAATTTGAGCCCAATGAATCCTGACATTGTCATCTTGGAATATGCCTGTGCCATCAGGAAAGAAAAAATCAATTGACGGAAAAACCTGGTCATTCAGTATATTAAGGTTGGCAGCTGACCTGCTCACCAAGACC
>NW_017307265.1:333152-336141 GCF_000935625.1 Nanorana parkeri | reverse complement strand
TCAGGGGAATGCATGGACGGAAATACAAATCCTTTGGCAGGGAAGACAGCTCCCATATATGTATTTTACTGTGTATTTAGCTTCCTTGAGAAGTGACGTATTATTTCCCACCAGATAGCGCTGTAAGACTGGTAGACCACCTCTTCTCATTTCTTAGATAGGTAACCAATAACCCCAATGATCTATACAGCTGACTGTAAGGGTGACAGTTTTCCCACTGACCCTCAGCGCCGGTCCGCCCGCACATCTCCACCTTTTCCTTCCCACCACCCGTACAGCCATTGTGAGACCGACAAGCAGCCTTAGTGAGAGCGCACAGCCATGGTGAGACCCCACACAGTCTCCTGAGATGCCACACAGCCCTGGTGAGCAACACAAATATGTAGCTTCATATTGTTCTGCATTGCTGTATAATGTATTGCTGCGATTTGTAGTCCTCTATAGCTGGTGGTATTCTGCAATGCTGTATAATGTATTGCTGGGATTTATAATCCTCTATCACTGGTGGTATTCTGCTTTGTTGTATAATATATTGCTGGGATTTGTAGTCCTTTTACAGCTTGGAGTCAGCAGCAGAACTACCAGGGTTGAAGCTGCGACTGGGTCCTGGTTCTACACCTCTGTCCTAAAATCCTTAGTCTGTATCGTTCTGTATCTGTATGACGCATAGAAAAAAAAAAAGCATCTGTAATTGGTATCTGTGAGTACTTGGCAGGGATGTAGAATTCCTATCACCCAACGCCCGGGTCATGCAGTTCCGGGCGCCGGGCGGGTAGTTTCTTTCTACATTCAGCCCTGATGCGGGGTAGCAGAGCTAAATGTAGATCGGGGGAGCCGCCGCTCATTTAGTACAAGTGATCTCAGATCACTTGTATAAAATGAGCAGCGATCTTGTCCACTCCCCCCGCTGTGGTTTTCGGGGTCCCCTGCTCTTCTCAAGGGGACCGGGACCACGGCAGGGAGCAGAGTGAAGAACGTTCGATCTCCGCTCTGCTCTCTGTGATCAGTGAGACCGCAGTGCTGTAATTACAGCGCCACCTGTCTCAGCTGTCAGAAACTGCATAGAAGATCTGTCTTCAGATGTGTCTGTAATCATTTCACTCTAACACTGCCCATATTTTTGTACATCCCGTGGAATAAGAAACTCAGCAAGAAGTTTCTGGAATTTATCAATGCTCTCAGCGTAGACTACTGCCTGTGGAAGTTAATGGAGCTATAAAACTACATGTCTCATCCACCAATAAAATTGCATATTTTTTCCCATTAACATTAGATGTTGTTAATCAATATCTTAAAAGTCCTAATATATATTTTGTGTCCTTGGATGTTACACCCGGAGTTGGCCCACATTAATGCTCATTAGACATGTGCAGGGTAAAAAAATTAGTTTCAGACGAAACAAATGAAAATGAAAAAACATTTTCATTTATTTCGTCAATGGAAACAAATTTTAATGCTGTTGCAGAAACCACGGAAACAGAGAAATTGCAGAATGAGCGGCGGCTGTATCGACCACCAGCGCATTCTGTACATGCGTACCTCCATTTTGGAGTATATCTTGGTATACACCAAGAGGGCAGCACCCAAATATTTGGGCGCCACCATCTTAGTGTATACCAAGATATTCTCCTATCTGGCCGCCGCTCGTTCTGCGAATAACATCACCCATGACGTGGCGTCATGTGACGCTATGCACCCCGCCTCCAAGATGTCGGCAGGCATGCGCAGAGCACGCTGGCGGCCAATAAGAATTCTTATATGCCCGAATATCGTTTTAGTATATTCGGGCATATAAAAAATTCCTTATTTTGGATTCGGACGAACCGCTGAATCAACTGAATTTAATTGATTTGCAGGTTCGTCCAAATCCGAATTCACTAATACCAATGTCTAATGCTCATGTACTAGACTTCATACAGTGTGTTAGGCAGTAGTTTCAGATAATTTACGGCAGGATCCCTATATTTTGGAGAGGATTTGGAAGCCTTCATCCCTTTTTCATACGCTGATATTTGAAATGCCAGTTCAGAAATGCATCATAGCCGATTTAAAAGTTCACATGGTTTTCCAATGATACAGTCGCTTTTATAAAGCTGGCTGTAATATTGATTTTGTAACCTATGTTGGTTCATCTGTATAGTGATAATTGATTTTGTGACCTTTTCTACTTTGGTAGACAGAAGTCATTTTGTCAGACACAATTAATCTAGCTGTGTAGTAGCGCGGGTGACTATTTACATCTTGCGGTCTCCCTTGCTGTACATGACAATGGCAGGCTGCTGATGGAGCAAGGAATCAGATGGAATCAAGCAGCTTGTTAGGTTAAAGATTTTGCTTTAAGTAGGTCATCTGGTTGCATCTACAGTATAAGGGACATTTGTACTCCAGTCAAAGTAAAAACTTGAAATACATGAGGGAAACATAGCCCACTTTCTCAAGGCTCCTGCTGTTGATTCAGGAAAAGGTGTGTTTACTGTTACAGAAAATGTTTTATGGATCTGCAGAAGATGAGTTTTGTGCTTCTCCCCAGTGGCGTAACAACCGGGGGTGCAGCAGGGGCGCGGGCCCCGGGCGAAAAGTGAAGGGGGGGCGCCGGCCGAAAATGGCACTTTCAGCTAAATGCCGAAAGTGAAATTTTCCTGCCGTTTTGTCGGCGCGGCCGTGATTCCTTCCATCCCCGCTGGGACCAGCGGGGATGAAAGGAATCAGAGAGAAAATGACAGCCGGCCGAGCGCTGCGGGACAAGCGCTGTGAGCGGCCGGTGTCTTTCCTCCCACACTGCTCGGCCGCCTATCACAGTGCAGCAGAGCGGTGTGGGGCGGAGACAGCCAGCGCTGTCACAGGAGGCTGGGCTCTCCTCTTGCAGCCTCCTGTGACAGTGTGTGTCAGAAAGGAGAACGGGTACAAGCACTCAGTGATCAGTGATCGCTGAGTGTTTGTACATAATTGAGGACCTGGTATGTAAACTATATCCTCAATTATGAATGAA
>NW_017307265.1:306983-330201 GCF_000935625.1 Nanorana parkeri | reverse complement strand
AAAATGTTCTGCCCCGGGCGCCCAGAACTCTGGTTACGCCACTGCTTCTCCCCATGGGAAGACTTTTACTGCTGGGGAATATTTAGTGGGCATGAAAAAAAGGCATTGGATACCCTATTGGATGCATATGTTTAGGTTTCCTGAGGCAGTAACAAAGGATGATGGTTTATCCCTTTTTATATTTATTTTTTCACTATGTCTGCATTTAAATAAAAGTAATAGTCTCCAGTTCACCTGATATCTTTTTGAACTCCCATTGTTTGTACACCTTTACTGCTGGGGAATATTTAGTGGGCATGAAAAAAAGGCATTGGATACCCTATTGGATGCATATGTTTAGGTTTCCTGAGGCAGTAACAAAGGATGATGGTTTATCCCTTTTTATATTTATTTTTTCACTATGTCTGCATTTAAATAAAAGTAATAGTCTCCAGTTCACCTGATATCTTTTTGAACTCCCATTGTTTGTACACCATATCCACAGTTTCTCGGACTGAGCCTTTTCATGCTGTAGGCTAGTTACCTACTGTCACTTCCTCCCGAGAGCTACTACCAGTCATAATCACCATCACCACCATTAATATTTTCTATTTTGGTATAGTGTCCATCATACCCCCTCGAGAGAGCTCTTTAGGCCTGGTTCACACCTGGGCGTTTTACAGCGCCTTCCTGAGCGTAAAACGCTCAACATGTGAAAACCAATAATTGCCTATGGGCATGGTTCCCACCTGGGCGTATTTCAGCGCGTAGGAACGCGCTGAAAAACGCCCTACGCCCAAAGAAGTACAGGAGCTTCTTTAGGGCGTATTTTCCGCGCGTATCCATTATGATACAGCTGGATAGCCCTCGGAAACGCGTGTTTGTTGCGCGTTTCTTTTACCGCAAATCGCGGCAAACGCGCATATTTTTGGACGCCCAGGTGTGAACTCAGCCTTAGTCCTTCACTATTGTGAAGACATGCTCATCAGTTTATGGGTTATGTGTGTGTTGTTGTTGGGTTATTTTTAAGTACGTTATACTGAGTAACCTGTTTATCAAAAGACTGTCATCACTACCCCCGTTAGCTCCCTTTGTACTCCGAAGGAGCTCAGGACAATGGCATTCTCCTGCGTCTGGCCGGATCCCTGCTATGGCTGTTTGGAGCTCTTTAGCAGCTAGACCCCTGCTGGGTTGTGCAGTCAGAATGTCTGGGGAGGGCAGAGTGTATGTGATGTGTTTATAATCTTATCTGATCACTGCTTTATTGAGCAACTGAGCAACCTTTTTATACACAGAGTTTGTTTCACCCTACACTTGGTTTTGGCTAGTGACTGAGTGGACTGGGAGCTAAAGATCATCGAGGTGCAGTATCTCCTCAGTAAGGAAGACTACAGCGTCGGATGTACTCATCCTCCGTACCGAAGTCTGTCACAACTATCCTCTGATAGTTTTACATACACTTGTATAATGTGGATTCAGTGTCTACCCATTCCCGTACCTACACTGGCCATCCTCCTCTACACTCCTGCCATATGCATATATCATGTCCTAAACCTTGATTCCTTTGTCTTATCTATGCTGAAATGTAACAAGTATTTTGTTGTGGAAGGAATAGCAATGTTCATTTTTTCATGTAAGGTTTACTAAATTATTTGTAAAAAGTAATTGTTAAAAGTAAAACGTACTTGTAAAAAAGTATGCTGTCTGTTAAAGAGCACCTAAATAACCAATTGGTTGGGAGACTTTTGCTGTAATGTGCATGTATATAGTGCAAAACGTACCTTCTATTGTGGCCCATTCGAGTGATGATAGGTCCAGATTCCAGTTTCTGTCCGATCTGCTGTGGCTATCGTCCCCACCGTTTCTTCGAGTCCCACAGCGCTTCTTAACACACACTGGGCAACCATGGCGTTGCAAGCATGCAGGAGTTGCATAGTTCCCGCCACCTGGCTCTATTCACAGGAATAGCAGGGTGTCAGGGACCAGAGCACCTCCAGGTGGCACTGTGGAGCTGGAACCTGATCCTGCAGTTTCAGTGCTCACCTGCAGGTGTCTCACCAATTAGTCATCACCTGGTGCTGATCCGGGAGGGTATTTGGCCTCTCCTTGCTGTTTAGCCTGTGCCTCAGTATTGTTGCCATTTCCTGTATCCTGTTCCTGCCTTGACTCCTGACCCTTTCCCTTGAGCTCTCCTGATCAGTGGCTCCCCTCTTGTTGTCCTGCTCCCCAGGGTTTGCCTTGTTGTCTCCGGTGTGTATTTAGTTATTTGTGTTAGTTAGGCTTTTATATGTTACTTGCAGGTGTTGGTGGGGGTGCTTATGGTTGTGGTGTTTTGGAGTAGCTGATAAATTATAGTTCATAAGCATTGTTTGGTGTGGTCACGTAATTGGCTCTGTTGTATAGATACCTGCACACGGTGTGGGGACACCTGTGCACGGTATCATGACACAGGGAAATCTCCCAATAAGGACACCAGTAATGGGTGCAGCTGTTTTAAGAGGGGATTTTCCATTATTATTTTGTTGTGGCTCTGAGACAGGAAGTAAAGAAAATTACCCAATGCAACATAGATGCAAAAAAGTGGTTTTAACCTTTACGTTGTTTATCCCCAACCGAAAAACTGTTGGCTTTAGATATACTCCAATGTGAAATTGTATAAACATTTGCTGCTGGGGAATTAGTTACTCCTTTTTAAAGCACATGTACCTAAATAGTTCCCCACCAGAGAAGATTGCCATTTCTCACGCCACTCTGGTGCCCCTTCAGCTGATGGTGCTTGAGGTAACCGTCCTGATCTCGGCTTGAGATACAACGAGGTCTGTTACATTACAAAGTGCACCGTCCTAGATACCTTACAATCTGTTCTTTCAAATGTATTAGATAGATTTTAGTTTAGCACAATGTCAGGCAAACAGCTGAATACACAGGATAAATATGTATATAAGAACTGATTTATCTATTAAATGATTTGTAATTCTGTTCAGTCGGTCTTGTGTTCCTGGTATTCCTGCCTGGCAGAACACCCAGGTCGGAGACCTCACTTTTTTGTCCTGTAGTTAAAGGAGAATTATGAGGCGAGTGATTGTCACTCAGGTCGGCTCAGTAGATCGGGAAGTGAGCGAACACATACCATCGCTCGCTCACTTCTCGATCTATCCCTACAGAGAGCCGTCACGGCTCCCTGCGGTGATTTCCCCCTCCCCTGTCTGATCCTCCAGTGCTGACTGGCGGAACGGACGGGGGAGGGGGAGGGTACAGCTGGCTCTGCCTCTAAATAGGCAGAGCCAGCTGTCACTCACGCAGCTGGGTGGATCCAGACAGCATTGTCGGGATCCATCCCGACTGCGGCGGTCTCAGTATAACGTGAGCTGTAGCTTGCGGTATACTGAGCTTTGGGTGACATGAGGACGCTAGTTTGTGTCCTCCCGTTACCCTTAGGAGAACTATGGGGAAAAGCATAGTTTGTGAAGGGGTTCCCCGTGGCTACCTGTGACATCTTCGCTGTAATACAATATCAGGTCTAATAAATAATATGGTAAAAATTTACCAGTTATATCAGACATCATAATGAGCATAATTCCTAAGATGGCTTAGGATCCAGTATCACAGGAGATCTTGGAAAGTCTCCTTCTTAGAATCGAATTTCAGGTTTTCTTCTAGTGATACATTATTAATCCAAAGATTTGTATTCAGCAAATCTCCCTGTAATGTGTCTGCAGCCTAAATAAATAGTTACTGAGTCACACATAAAACCTGAAACAGATCCCCATCTTCTAAAGTGTTATATGGATCCCAAGAGAGAACCCATGAAGGTAACTTTATGACATAATCCACATTCCTTGCCTGTTCCCCACCACAGAGCATCTGTTTAGTTTAACCATTGGCTGGTTGCCAGAACAGGTTTTTTTAAAGACTTGATTAATTATCTTGCTCTTAAACATAATTTAAAAATGTTAAAGATGTTATGGGCTTTGGTTTGGCATCATTAAGCAAAGGTTGTACGGCAATTAGGAAACACCTCTAGTCCGTGTAACATTGTTAAGTAGAGAATTGTTTTGGCATTTGTCCAGTATTTATTGCTAGAGGCATCAGCAGAATATTGATCTGCAAGTCAAGGATTAGATGGAGCCACTTAGACCTCCATTCACACTGAGCTACAACAAAATAAGCCCTTTTTCTGCTCATACTGTATTTGAGCAGAGTGACTTTGAGCGACATTGAGCTACATCGAGCTTCTTTGCGCTACAGTGCACATTTTGACACGCTACATAGCGCTTCTATTGGCATTTTACCACAGAGACTTTGTAGCTGCTACATTGGGCAGTATCCAATCAAAAGAGGTCCTTGATGTGACATAATTCCTTTTCCTGTTTCTGCTTCTGTGGAGAGTGTAATTTCTGGGCAAAAGTGACACTTGTATAGAACGACATCGCGCTACAATGTCGTGCAAAAACGCCGCTAGTGAGTGACATTGAGCTACACCATTGAAGTCTTTTGGGGCCAAGAAGCGCATAATCCGCCAAAAAGTAGCTCATGTGTGAGCTACAGGCGACATCGAGCTTCAAGATGTGAACATCTCCATTGAAATGCATTGGAAGAGCTACATTTAGCTTCATATTTGAGCAATTTGTGAGCGGAAAACGTGCTACAAAACGCTCAGTGTGAATGGGGACTAAGGCCTGGTTCACACCTAGGCGACATCGTTTTTGCACGTTTTAACACACGTTTGTGATGCACGTTTTTGCTCGGTTTTTATGCGTGTTTTATGCGCCTGCAGCAATAGGCGCATTTTTGTGAGGAGATTGTTGCTCATTGATGTTAATGAGAAAACGTGCATTAAAAACACGCAAACGCACAGCAAACGGGCATTTTCAAGCGTTTCCTATTCAGTCTATGGGGCCGAAGCGAGCTATAATATGCCAAAAAAAAGCTTCCGTACTTTTTCCTGTGACAGGCATTTTGCTTATTGTAACAAAACCCTCAGATGTGAACAGGGCCATATAAATAAATAGGATTTTTGGGGAGGCAGATTCTTTGAGCATTTTTTAGGGCAGAAAACACGCTACAAAACGCTCAGTGTGAACCAGGACTAAGGGGGTTACCCACTAAGCTATCGAAGGCAGGCGAATGAATAACTGAGCCGAACACCCTTCGGCTATTCAATTCAGCCCTGTTCAGCTGATTTCAGCCATACATCAGCTAAAATCAGCAATACATTAGCTAGCTTCGGCTGACTTCGGTTCAGCCGAACATGCTCTGCATATTCAGCTGAGCCGAAGTGAAGGAACCGTTCGACTCAGCCGATCCAACATCTGGATCAGATGAACCGAACTTCTGGCACTGAGTGAATAGCCGAATGCTGCCGAGAGGCATTCAGCTCGGCTATTCTGCTCACTACCTCTGAGGTAGCAAGCAGAATTTTAAAAAATGACACGTTAAAAGAAAAAAAAAACATTGTGGGTTCCCCCTACCGAACCATACCAGACCCTTTAGGTCTGGTAGGAATGTTAGGAGGGACCCCAAGTAAAAAAAAAAAATGCATAGGGTTTCCCCCCATAGTCATACCAGGCCCTTTAGGTCTGGTAGGAATTTGTAAGGAGGAATCCCACTCCAAAAAATGAAAAACAAACAAACATGGGGTCTGCAGGTAGGGTTTTTTTTGGCATCGGGGTGCCCCCTTAAATAAAGAATAAAAAATACTTGTATACCTACTCATTCACTAAAGGGTTAAAGTAAAAATGTAAATAAAAGACCAGACTTTTGTAAAAATGTAATTGAAATAAAAACACCACAAACAATTTAGATAAATTCTTTATTGAAAAAAAAAATCCAAAAAATTGATCCAACGATGTATTCCAGGGTCAATCATGACGTCCAGCGATTGACAGTGAATCAAGGTGAAAGTGGGTGGGGAGGGGACGTTCACCCGGTGGGATGAGGTATGCCGCTGGGTCCCCTCCTCTCTCCTGACACTGTCCCACTCTCGGCCCATGACTGTCAGTCATTTTGGTGTCACCCCTCCAATGATGTCACCCGGGTGCAGGTCGCACGCCCCTTGTGACGCCGCTGGTGCACAGCCCTTATGAAAAGGATGAATGTTAATGTCTCTGTGCAGGCATCTGGAGGGTTCCACCCTGGAACCAGCCTGTGTGGCAATAGACCTGTGTAGTGCGGACCAGCCTGTGCGAAAGAAACGGTTGTGACTAGTATGAGAAATGAACAGACTAAGATAGAGGACCAGTGGGTCAAAATAACCAGACGCTGAAGGTAAACGCCAAGAAGCTTAATCTTTTCGTTGTTTTCGCTGCCAGTACTGTGTGTACAATCTGTTGGGAAACCCCTGTGACTTTTGAGTCAATAAAAGTGGGCAAAGAAGCCCTTAAAAAGGAGTTGTAAGCGAGTGGAAGTGTCCTTAATGCGCTACCATTTGAAGCGAGTTCTCACACTAGCAATACACTTTTAGATTTGGAAAATCAATACATTTCTCCATCAACGATAAAAAGCGTTTGATGGAGAAATCTCACTGTTGTACAGGTGAAACTCGAATAATTAGAATATCGTGCAAAGTTCATTTATTTCACTAATGCAACTTAAAAGGTGAAACTAATATATGAGATAGACTCATTACATGCAAAGCAAGATAATTCAAGCCGTGATTTGTCATAATTGTGATGATTATGGCTTACAGCTCATGAAAACCCCAAATCCACAACCTCAAAAAAGTAGAACATTACATGCAATCAATAAAACAAGGATTGTACATAGAACAATATAGGGCCTCTGAAAAGTACAAGCATGCATATGTACTCAGTACTTGGTTTGGGCCCCTTTTGCAGCACTAACTTCAATTACTTTTGCACGATATTCTAATTATTCGAGTTTCACCTGTATGTAGGCAGTCGCAACACCAGCAGCTGCCTGAATACCTGAACAGTGATGACATCTGATAGGATACAGTCACAGTTCGGCCGATAATTTTACACATTTTTTCAATTGATTTTGTCAAGCCAGGTGATGCTGACATTGACAACCATGGCTCAGAATCTAAGCTGTGTATGGGCAACTTTATTTAACCGCTTAAAGACCAGGTGTTTAGACCCCTTCCTGGCCAGGCCATTTTTCAGTATTCAGCGCTGCGGTACTTTGACTGACGTTTATTCCGTCATGCAACGCTGTACTGCAATGAATTTTATACCATTTTTTGGGGACAGATAGAGCTTTCTTATGGTGGTATTTAAACACCACTGGGGTTTTTATTTTTTTACTATATTCAGGAGAAATTACAGGTATTCCTCACTTAACGACCGAGTTCCGTTCCTACGACCAGGTCGTTAAACGAATTGGTCGTTAAGTGAGGAACTCTATACAGTACTGTACTGCATTAGTACAGTACTGTATAGCGTTGCAGATGTACAGTACCGAACAGTGTACTGTACATTGGGCAATGAAAATACTTACCGGGACCCGCAGTGAAGATCGGAGGACGTCACTTCCGCCGGCGACACGTCGCACTGACGCTGACACGCGAGGTCGGAGGTCGCTCGGCGGTCCGTCGTAAGTACGAGTGGTCGCAAAGCAGGTAAGTCGGTAACCGAGGAATGTCTGTACTGAACATTTTGAAAAAAAAAAAGTTTTTTTTTACATTATGTTATAAAACAACTAATATTACCCACTTTTTTTGGTAAAATATAAAAGACGGGGTCATGTCCGGTAAATGGACACCAAACATGTCAAGCTTAAAAATTGTGCGCACTCGTGAAATCGCAAAAAAATAGCATTCCCAAAATTGGCCATAGGCGACGCTTTAAAAGCTTTTACAGCTCATCAGTTTAGTGTTATCAGTGATTGATGACCCTAAAATTATTGCTCTCACTGCGACGTTTGTAACATGTGCGGCGTAATGGGCGCAATCGTCGTTTTCGCAGGCATGTTTACATGTGTGTATGTAAAGGTGGGGACTTTGTCCTAACTAAAAAAATTGTTTTTTTAAATTCTTTTTTATGTGTAACTTAAACATTTTTTGGGGGGAAACAAAATTTTTTTCCTATTTTTTTCCCCCACTTAACTTTATTGCTATCACAGAGGGGGCTAAGAAACCCCTATATGTGATAGCAAAAGAGGTGACAGGTCCTCTTTATGGAGACATCAGGGGTCTCCAAGACCCCTAATGTCACCTAGGACCCCCCTGAAGAAGCTGATGAAGCAGAGATCTGCTCCATCAGCTTCTCTCCAGCATCTGAAGCTGGAGAGTGACACGAGAATGCGGAAGTGATGTAATATACACCACTTCCACATTCTGACAGCAGAGAGGGGACTGGAAGGAGATCGTGAACCGACCTCCCTCTAATCCCCTCTCAGAGAGCCACTATGCTGGATGCTCGCACCGGGTACAGCGGAGCCCGGGATCAGCGGGAGGGGGGCGCACATATCGGGACCCCATACAAGCCACCCACCGGCTCTATAGCCAGTGGATCGCTTGTATGATGACAGGCATCGCTGCCTGTTTTTAAATTATTCGTCTTGCCCGCTCATGAGTGGGCGGGACTAACAGGACGTGTATACACGCCCAGTTACATCCAAGAAGCTCCCGGCCGGCCGTGTATACACAACGGCTGGCCGGGAGGTAGTTAATTAACAGCAATTAGAGTCTCCTGTAGTATGTCCTCAATCATTAGCAGTTACTTGTAGCATGGCTGCAGCCTCTGGCAGTCACCTCCTGCAATAAGGGCCGGATCACACCATATCTAGAGGATTCCGGCATGGTAAATGGCCAGAACGCACTGGATCACATAATTGCACATGCCAATTCCACTGAGTATATATGTACTTCCCCAGCATGCACCACTGGCTTTTAAACCACCAGTGATTGGCTGGTGAGCCATACACACTTCTAATGTTCCCTATTGGCTGTTCCATAGTGCAGAAAAGCCACACCCCCACTCAGGCAGGTACAATCAATGTAAGAACACCTGGAATTAGCCAGATAAATGGCAACTATAATTCAGCCAGACTGGCAACACTGAATTTCTAGTAGCCACTCCACTAAAAGTGGTAGGGGCTACACTAGCATAGCAGTAAATTGATCTAACACCACCAGCTGGCTGCATTTAGCAAATATGATGTGTTTTTATGCAATGTTTCATAATCACCCAACTAAAATTAAATTAAAAAGTAAGAAAAAACTACTGTTTGAGCGCAATACAATGATAAACATAGAATACAATGATAAATATATGCAAAAAGCGTCTGTCACAAAATTGAACTTTAAATAACAGCTGTACCTGTAAAGTAAATACTTACCACTTTTCACTCACCTCATAGTTCTAGCCGACCTGTGACAATGAGACTGTCACAGGTTGGCTCAGTAGATCGGGAGGTGAGCGAACATATACCGGCGTTCGCTCACCTCTCGATCCTGTCACGGCTCTCTACCGTGACAGGGGAGGGGATGGATTCCCCCCTCCCCGCTCCGATCTGCCAGCGCTGACTGGCGGATCGAACGGGGAAGGGGGCGGGTACAGCTGGCTCTGCCTCTAGATAGGCAGAGCCAGCTGTCACTCACGCAGCTGGGCGGATCTCGACATCGATGTCGGGATCCGCTCCGGCTGCGGCGTCTCAGTATACCGCGAACTCTAGCTCGCGGTATACTGAGCTTAGGTTAACGGGAGGACGCTAGTTTGTGTCCTCCCGTTACCCTAAGGAGAACTATGGGGAAAAGCCCTGACCCCATAGTTCTCCTTTAACTAAGCCCAGCCAAGAATTGCTTAATATATAATGGCAATAATCATCTCCTAAATGTTTGAAATAGACTTTCCTCAGTAAAATGCAGACGTATACCGTCAATATCTGGCGCAGCATACGAGTTCAAATAGGTAGCAGCATAAAGTCAAATCAATATTCCAGTGCAGTAGTTATCAATCCTGTGGAACAGTACAGCTGGAGAACCAATGCATCAACTGCTTTCACAAGTCTAGTGGGCTGATTAAGTAGAACATTCTCAGTGGGAACAGAGGATGCAAATGAAATCCTAACAGAGGTTCTCTTTCCATCCTACTCTGTAAGGAAAAATGAAAGAAAAAAAAAAAAAGTTTTGGCAGAAGTTGGCTTTAAAAACATAAACAGTATTTGTATTACTGAATATAATGACACATAAAATACATTCCATTTAGGGGAACTAAATTATACTAAGAGGATATAAAGAAACAGCATTTGGTTTCCTCTCTATTTGAAGTTGTTAGCTGCCTAGTTTTTATGCTGATCCAAAGGCTTTAATACTTTTGAGGCACTTCAATACCTTAAAGCCCATTTCAGGGCAAACCAAAATAATACCCTTGCAGTGGGCTACCACTGCATTGCAAGGGTTAAGTGCTCGTTTTTGTCTTGGGTAATGTAGTAAAGCAGATTTGCTTACCTGATTCCCGCTCCTGTTGGCTCCCTCGGGGCTACTAGACCGGTCCCTGCAGCCTCTTCTCTGGGCTCCGGCGTTCTAAGGTCCGTTGACATCATCACATCTAATGCAGGTTCTATAGACCTGCATTAGACATGAGGATGGCTGAGGGAATTCCAACGACAAGAGCAGGAGGAGAGCGGTGCACCAACTGCCGGGGGAGCGGAGAGCGGGTAAGTAAATATACTTTAGTCCAGGCCCTAGCCAAAGGGAACAATTAATCCTTGGAGTGCGGAGGTAGCTCCACTGCTAGGGTACTTTTTTTTGTTTACCTAAAGATGGGCTTTACGTGTACAGATGAGGAGTTCTGTCTCTATTACATTTTTATTTTACTGGTATGCTAATTCCGGGTCAGTGATTTAGACAGTATTGAAGCCAGAGACAGCAAGGCAACTAATATTCTCAGTAGGAGGTCAGCAATGGTAGCTCTTATATCTAGTCAGTACAGGTTTTCTTAAGGGCCAGTTTACACCAGATGCGTTGATGTTGTGCTTTTACAATGCAGTGCCAATGCACAGACAAGGCAATATTTGTTTGGCTCAGCTTACACCACGATGTTATGGTAGTGTGCAGTGAAAAAAGTACTGCATGCAGTACTTTTCTTCAGCGCAACATGGTACAACACAGTACAACAGCATGGCACCGTGCTGTACCGATACAACTTCATAAGGTATTTCTCTCATTACAGTCTGCAGATGTTGGATGAGTTTCTTGTTGCTGCTTTTCTAAACTGTAAAGTGACTTCTTTTCTAGCAATTTTAGTAACAGCTTGCACCTTGTTAGTAAAGGAATTAATTCACACTTAATCCGAGATCCAAGAAAATTTGATTTTTATTTTTTATGAAAATGGGAAAAAAATCCTATTAACTTGTGAAAGCGGGAAGGTCAGCTCCATGCTGTGGAAAATTGCTGAATTTATTTTTAAGCAGAATCTGTGTGTAGTTTCTTATTGAGTAGTGTCATTAAAGAGCAAATCCACTTATAAGCTCATAGAGTTGCAGATATACCACATCTGCCAGTACAGATCAGCACTCTGGAGATAAACAACCTGTAGGGAATACAGGGAAACTCCAGCAATGTGGAATATGGTGTATTGGCAGAACAGTTTCCATGGGTCTGTTTTTGCAAACATAAACGTAAGAAAAATACATATGTCATCAGCGGTTCACGGGCAACTACACAAGATAGAGAGGAAGAACTTTCCCTTTAGTAATCAGTTCTATGAATGAACAAGGCAGGGGACATCACAATGTGCCCTTCATCAAATTATAGAATGCCTTGTATTCACTGATAGAAATATTAGGTGTTCTCTGAATGGCCGCTGTGCTTTCAAAGCTTTGGCTACTATGGCACTTACATACTGTAATCCCCATTGGTCAATCAGGTATGACATATGCATACTTATATTGGGCCAAGCTGAGCTGAACCAATGTAAGTATGCAAACTATTGGAGTTCATCTACTAAAAGGTAAATGAAGGGCAAAGTCACAGTGTCTCAGCCAGGGCTAGTTTTGGATAAACTGGGGCTCTGGGCAACAACCAAATTGGAGCCCTCTTGACTGGAATACTGCAGGCCTCTGACAAGACCCACTTTATAGGAAACATAATACACTGCTTATTTGTGTCTTTCTAACTTTATGATTTTAATTACCTAACTGTTGGACAGACTTTTTTCATGAGTTAAAATTTTAATAAAATTTGAAAACAATCATGAGAGTTTTATGGGTTTTTTTTTTTTTTGCGAAGGGGCAGATATACAGTGTCCAGTGTACCTTCTCTTAATTTAGAGTTCACACCTCAAGTAGTCAATGGAGGAAAAAAAATGCTTCTACATTGGTAATCAGTGAGAGTTAAAAAATTTCCTTACCTCAGTTGGTGTATAAAAAGAACTTACCTTGATGGTTAGTGGGAGTAAAAAATGTCCCTACATCAGTGGTAAGTGGGAGTAAAAAATGCCCCCGTGTCAGTGGCCAGTGAGAGTATAAAATGCCGACGTGTCAGTGGTCAGGTAGAGAACCCAGATAGCGAGGATAACTTGCCACAAACTTGTGGCTGGGTGAAATTGTAATTCTTGTTAACTTGCTGCACACATTCCTGGCAAGTTCTGCAGATCTTAGCAAGAGCTCTGCAAGCTCGCTGGTCTGGAAACTTGCAAAGCAGACTTGCTGTAATTGTGCAACAAAATTGTGAAGCTTGGCAAGTCTGCAATAGTTTAGCAAGTCATTTTCAAACTTGCAGCTCAATTACTTGCTATCTGGGGTATAAAATGCCCTTGTGTCAGTGGTCAGGTAGAGTATAAAATGTCGTGTCGGTGGTCGGTGAGAGTATAAAATCCCCTCTTGTCAGTGGTCAGTGAGAGTATAAAATGCCCTTGTGTCAGTAGTCAGGTAGAGTATAAAATGCCGTGTCGGTGAGAGTATAAAATCCCCTCTTGTCAGTGGTCAGTGAGAGTATAAAATGCCCTCGTGTCAGTGAGAATATAAAATGCCCTCGTGTCAGTGGTCGGTGAGAGTATAAAATGCCCTTGTGTCAGTGGTCGGTAGAGTATAAAATGCCCTCGTGTCAGTGGTCGGTAGAGTATAAAATGCCCTTGTGTCAGTGGTCGGTGAGAGTATAAAATCCCCTCGTGCCAGTGGTCGGTGAGAGTTTAAAATGCCCTAGTGTCAGTGGTCAGTGAGAGTATAAAATACCCTTGTGTCAGTGGTCAGTGAGAGTATAAAATGCCCTAGCATCATTGGTCAGTGAGAGTAAAACATGTCCTGATGTCAGTAGGAGTATAAAATTTCATTACGTCAATGGTAAGTGAGAGTGAAAAATGCCCCCGTCTCAGTGGGAGTATAAAATGCCCCTGTATGAAGCAGGTAATAGCAACTGACACATGGGTGCTTGCTTAAAGCTGAACCCCTGGCAAACCGTTAAATACACAATGAAACACATATTGGGGAACCTGTTCTACCTGCCAAAGAATTTGTATTTCTACCCATCCAGTTTGATATTTACACAACCCTGGCATACAGCACAGCCCTGTCTGGCTGGGCAGGTTACCTGATCTTTCTCTACTGCAGCAAAGTATCACTTGTCTGTTTCCAGCCTGTGACTTGACAGTGAAAATAGAAGCAGCACATTGATGAACTTATATTTCTCAGTTACTCTGCTCTCCTATTAGCATGTTTGTTAGCACATGAGCAATACAGCACAGATGACTAGCTCCCTGTGCTGCTCCTACCTCTCTCATTCTACAGAGAATCACTCTGGGATCACTTGTTCTGGTGACCACTGTCAGAGGTAAGATTGCTCCTCACTTCCAGTGTTTGGTCTGGCACGAGAAGCTAAAGGGGGTTCTAACCATTCCCTACTACCCCCCCCCCCCAAAAAAAACAAACCAGTTCTACTGTAATTCTCCAGCTAGGCAAGAGTGTAACTAAACAATACATTGCACAAGCTGGGATGAGTCATGCCAATGCAACAATTTGTTCTGTTCACAACTTACTTATTGCTAACCAAGAATTTCTACTCACGGGTAACTTACATCCCGAGTTTAATATTAAATAAATTGCTCTAGTGCTCTAAAACCCACAATATTGTGCGGGGTTCTTACGTTGTACAACACCAGTGACAGGGGAGCCTTCTACTTTAATATCAATGGCAATCTATGGCAGCTCTTCACATAACTTGAATGACAATCTCTTTCATACTGCTCAGCAACTTATCAGTGGCAGCTCCACTTCTCTTCCAGTGATGGTGAGGTCTGGCACACCCCAGAATCCATCCATAGCTTACGTACTGGAGACTTGCAAAATTATAGGCTTAAAAGACGCTATTTTTAAAACCTAAAAAGCAGTCCTCCCTGCAAAGCAAGCAATTATTACTTACCTGTGTAGTGGCCCTGCCAACGTTGGAGTGCCTGTAGTCTAAATTTAGTTTGCAGCTAGGCTGCAGCCAGCCCAAGTTCTGATTGTAATTGTTTTCTGCATTTGTTGGGTTTTCCCTAAGCTCGGAATATTGATTGCTTCTGCCTATTGCTGTGGGGTATACTGCAGTAGAAAGAGAAAGAAGAATGTTATAAATTATTAATTCAGTGATGTGAGATAGATATTTTGGAAGCCAATATCGAAAGCCTGTCCCTTTACAGGCTTTGCCTGAAGAGGATATAAGTACAAGAACCCAGTCTTTACCTCTCAGGCTTTGCTTGATGAGGAGGTCCAGTTTGGGAGCCTTTTTGCCTCTCATGCAACCTGTCTGGGGAGGACTGATCAGCTTCAGAATCCAGTCCCAGGGGATAGGAAATGGGCCTATGATAGTTCCTGATAGATAGGAAGTTGGCTATAAAAGGTGAGCACATCGAGATATGCTTGCTCAGTCAATTGCTGGTCTCGGCTTAAAAGCAGACATTGAAGAATTGCTGGTCTCAGGTTAAATGGCACACCCTTGGTGTGGGACTGACATTATTTCTCTATTTGAGCGTTGGGATTTTTGTTGCATCTTGTAAGCCCTACCCTTCCCTCCCCTGGAAGCTGAGCCAATAAAACCTGCAAGCAAAACTTAGCAGAGTGGATGTCAGTGCACTAATAGAAACTCTAGGAGGGGTGGTTAAACTCAGATGCTCATGAGGGGAGTCATTGTTACACCTGTCATGGTGCTGAAAAGCCTCTCGGTAGAAGAATAGAGCGTTCTCAAAGTTCTGCTTTCAACACTTACAGGAGAGTTGGATGCTGGCATCCCCTGTGTTTTTCTGCCGCTGGTTCTTACTTTACTACAGAACAGTAGTACAATTACAGGACTTGTTCTTTTTACATTGGCACATCTTAATAAAAACCCTACCAAATGTTGACAAACATTTACATATATTTACATATATTCCAAAACTGGAACATTTATCCTGCCCCTAAACTAGATCTGATCGGCGCTAGATCGGATCTGATCTGTGTGCTACTTCTTCATTCACTCTCCAGTTGCAGTGGCAGGTTGAGGGAGAGACAAAACCTTTAACTGTTACTTGCAAAAGAGAAAAATTAGGTTTCATGCCCTGCCAAACAGGTACAAAGCTCTGCTGTGTGCCAGAGCTTTGTAAATCTCAGATCTGGATGGAAAGATAAAATATTTTGTCAAGTTCAACAGCCCTTTAAATGTGTCAGTCCCTCCAAAACTGACATATCAGTTTAAAGTAAATGCTGAAGCAACTGACAATGCCTTATGTGTTTAGTGGACTGTGTAGTTTAAGGGCCTATTGACATGACTTTGAATGGTCTGCCAATGCGTCTCACCATGACCAAAGTTGGACCATTTTTTGTGGTGCAACATATGCTTTGTGTTGTGGTGTGATACAATGCAGGTGTGTTGGGGAGGATGTGTTTGTTCAGGTGCAGTTCAAAATTAATGGCACTGCATCACCTCTACATCCATAATGCATGTTACCGCAACATAACCGTGTGATTCACCCCTAAATGTTTTCACTTACATTCTTGGCTCTGCACACCTGCTGTGGCTATTACAAGGGGTACCCACATTCTGTATTGGATTTGCTTATTTTATATTATGGAGAATGTAACAGGAGAAGGTAAACAAACAAAGGTGGGCAGGAACACCCAAAACTCCCAGATGAACTGTAACAGAGTGGGAATTATGGAAAGGAGTTCTTGATACTGTGATGTCGGGGGCTTACTCTGCCCTCCAGACTCCATCAATAACTAAATATCACTTCTAAGTGGACTGACCCTTTAAAATAAAAGGATGTGTGGCAGTCTTCCAGCCTTATTCATGCCAGAATGAATGTGCAGTATTGAGTGAGAGAGTCCTTTAGTCCTTTGGTACATGATTTTTTTTCTATTGATTTACCTTGCCTGACAGTAAAAGACCTGTGTTTATAAGTTATAAATTGGGATTTTGTTAAAAATATGGACTTCACCGAACCTTCATTGTTTTTGGTTTGTGCTCAAAATTTAAATGTCTTGGATATGTCTTATCCACAATGCAGATGGTTTGAAAAACACTTTTGCATTATTGCAGTTATTAACATGCTGTGTAAGCTTTATCCTGAACTCAGGGAATAGTAGTATGTTCTGTGCCGTGCAGTTAAATTAGCATGCCCCGCAGCGTCTCTCGCACGTCCACACATTCTCCTATTGTGAGCTCCACGGCGCTCATTCTCCGACAAACTGGAATCCAGCAAGTTCACTTCATCAGGACATGGTTGCCTGGAGACCGTTATAAAGCCAAGCACTGATTGTCTGATGAGCAGTTTTGAAACTAACATTTTATATTTGAGATCAAGATTTCTATGACCAGTGTTACTTTGTAATGTTGATTTGCTATGCAGGCTGATAATAACATATGATTGCTAAGATAGGCGCTAGCTTTTTTCTACCCTTCTTCCCTCTAGTTCCATAAAGAACACTACAGGTTCTCTGGACATAAGCCATGAAGTAAAAAAGCTAAGTTCAGCTGTGACTCTTGCTCCCAGGCACCCAAGTGGAGATTTCTGGTTTACTCTATGAACAGATGGGGTATCCAGTAGATTACAAACCCCAATGTTGACTATAAATTTCTTAAATGGATTTTTAATGTTTATACAGTGCGTGTAATGACCTGGAACCAATGCCTTTCCTTGCAGACCAGCTGTAATGTCCAATCAGACTGAGCTTGAATTGTTGGCTGAGAAAACGAAGAGTAGGTATGACTGACTTAAAATAGCACCTACGTAACCTTCTGTAGTTCATTGTCAGATTTTGGGTAACTGTTAACGCATGTAGGCAGACATGTCAGGAGACATGGTTTAGGCTGCACACAGAGAAATAATCACAGACTTAGAAATGCAGTCTTGTACTTTATGGCAAAATTAATATACACTGTATTGCCAAAAGTATTAGAACAGCCATCCAAATCATTGGATTCAGATGTTCTAATCACCTCCATGGCCACAGGTGTAAAAAATCAAGCACCTAGGCATGCAGACGCTTCTACAAACATTTGTGAAAGGAAGGGTCGCTCTCCGGAGCTCGGTGAATTCAAGCGTGGTACCGTGATATGTTACCACCTTTGCAACCTATCGTCGGATGCAGTGGTGTAAAGCACACTACCACTGGACTCTAGAGAAGTGGAGACTTGTTCTCTGGAGTTGCCAATCACGCTTCTCTGTGATTGGTGTGGTGGTTGCCAGGAGAACGGTACTTGCCTGACTGCATTGTGCCAAGTGTAAAGTTTGGTGGAGGGGGTATTTTGTTGTGGGGTTGTTTTTCTGGGGTTGGGCTTGGCCCCTTAGTTCCAGTGAAGGGAACTCTTAAGGCATCAGCATACCAAGACATTTTGGACAATTTCATGCTCCCAATTTTGTGGGAACAGTTTGGGGATGGCCCCTTCCTGTTCCAACATTACTGTGCACCAGTGCACAAAGCAAGGTCCATAAAGACATGGATGAGTGAGTTTGGGGTGGAGGAACTTGACTGTCCTGACCTCAACCTGATAGAACACCTTTGCGATGAATTAGAGCGGAGACTGCGAGCCAGGCCTTCTCGTCCAACATCAGTACCTGACCTCACAAATGCGCTTCCGGAAGAATGGTCAAACATTCCCATAGGCACACTCCTAAACCTTGTGGACAGCCTTCCCAGAAGAGTTGAAGCTGTTATAGCTGCAAAGGCTGGGCCAACTCAATATTGAACCCTGCGGACTAAGACTAGGATGCCATTGAAGTTCATGTGCATGAAAAGGCAGACGTCCAAATACTTTTGGCAATATAGTGTATATTACAGAAAACAGTGGTATAACCTACAGCTGGTTGCCTGCTTCTATTAAATGATGCCACATAGAGAATCATTTGTCCCTATACTTCTCTGATTACAGATGTCTAGGGTTCAGTGATGTCAAAAATATCTTTTTGACCCTCAGTAGTGACATAAGATGTGGGGTAGGTTCCTACTGAGTGATCTAACTCAATAGAAGTAAAGTTGTGAATCCCACTTGGCCAAACCATAACATTGGGTAAACCTTGGGCCCTATTCACACGTGTGTAGCATGATATCATAATTATGCTCTTTGACAAATTAGCTCATTATGGACCTAATTCAATTATAATTGACCTACACCAAATGTCCAGATCATGTAAGAGACAAAGAAATGTCAAACAGCGACCACATAAACATGCAGACAGATTTTTATTACTGTAATAGACAGTTCCCGCAGGTAGTTGAACATTAGACTGAGCCCATTCAGATATAGGATACAACTGTTGGTGCTCCTTGAATTCGGAGGAAGAATACACATTAGATCTCTTCACAGCCGGTTGCTTTTGTAACAGAACAACAAGAAGTGCACAACTCGCAGGTGGGTATGTCACACACACAGCTTGCAGGCAAAAAAATTATACTCATTGACAGATGCTTCTACTCCACTCTTGTGCCTGTTTTACTATTACATTCCAACTACAGGGCATACACCTAATTAGCAATAAAACATTCTTTCTCTACTCTAAAAATGATAGGAGAGATTCTCCTTCTCTATGCAATATTGCTAGTACATTCTGGTGACAGTCCAGTACTAATCTTTGGCATTAGGGGAGGTCTGGCACACCCAGGAATATTCTGGTCACCACAACTTCGCTTGGCCAAAGCAATGCAGCCTGACATCCCACCACTTAGCTTCATATTTAGTCCATCATCAAGGGGATCATCCTCTAGGTCTGAGCTTTACCACTCAACTATCTACATGTGTAGTGCCCCCCAGGGCAGGTTATTTATTTAGTTCCTGTTCTGGCTCTACTGTTGACAGAGGGTTGGAGAACCGTTCTGTCACTCTTACTCCACACTCTTCATCCAAAAGGCTATGTCAGGAAACTCACACTTACTTGTTACGTTGTAGTTGTACAGGAATGCAGACAAGGGACTTGTCACTACTGCCAGGTTAGCCTACCTTCTTCTAACCACCACAAGTTGCCTGACTGAGCCAGTCTCTGTACTCACTTTCCCCAGTATTGGCCACCCTGCATTCTGATGCAGGAAAATAGACTCAGTCTCAGTTAATCTGTTTTGAACTCTACTTTAGGTAATGTTAAATTAGATTGTTCATGTTCAGCATGGTTCCAATTCATGACTGATCCAGTGTCAGACTTTTGCCCACAGATGGGTGTTTTCTCAACTGAGTTCCCCAGCTACCCTGGCGAGACCCACTTGAGGCATACCCCCCAAGGGGAACACCAACACCGTAAAACTAAATTTTTCTAGCAGCATACCACGCGGATTATCTCTGCTTTTCTCTTCAGCTTAGATCTCCACCGCAACGACCTTGAAAAGCCTCCTCCTCTGCTATATATACCCCCTGCACGGACCTGTGGAGAGAAATGAAGGGCACTATACACCCAGGGAGAAGGAACATGGTCTTACACACATCTGAGCTACATACATCTAATCACTACCCAGGAGACCAACCCTTAAAGTCTTTGTAAAGACAAAATGTTTTAGTGGCAATGGTTACCAGGACTACTACAGGGGTGAATCTTCACAGCAGAGACACAGACAACAATACAAACCTCACAGAGGGTCTTACTCTTCCCTACTCTATCCAAAATAAAAAATAAAAAATTCCATACACTTTAATAACCTCTGTGCCATGCCTGTCCCAATGCATAGCCCATTCAAAGGGTATGAGTTGTCTTTTGCTAAAAAAGCCTTATGACCTCACAACATAAACTGAAACCCTAATCAGCTCCTTATTCCATCGTACCTTATCAATATCCTAGGTATTTGCAGTACACCACATCTGTAGGCCACTAAGACACACACATTGCAAATTGGGGTATAGAAAGGGTGTAACACCCAGTGCTCCCAACCAATCCCAGGTACAATGAACCTTGTATTGTCTGCTGTTGGTTATTTGGCCAGTTTATTGGACTTGGGATAGATCAGCTTCATTTTAAGAGAGCTACATTGTTGGCCTCACTCCTGAGCTCCAGATACTTGAAGAAGTCATACTCCAGCTACCATTATTGTAAAGATGATTAGGACTGTATCTACCATAATAGCACTCGTGGGCCAGTGTCTAGGGTAGCAGAATTAAAGTGGGGCAGCAAGCCTTATCAAAACAGTGACAATTGCTTTCTTATTTTGTTTCCCTCTTCTGTCCAACTCTGCATGTTTGTGGCTAAATTTAGCAAATGAACTATTGAGGGAAGTGTGCGCAACGTATACTGAGAGGACTTGGAAGACTCACTGCAGCTCAAGAAACATAAAACCATCTATTCTTTCTACTGTATTGGTTTACAGAGGATATGAATGTAAAGCAAGTCATTTTGGTACTTTCGTGTTTTGATGCCAATGTTCCCTTGTGTTTTGCCTTAGCCTTGATGAAGGGGGAGTGTTTTTGACCCCCGAAATGCATTGACTACTCTACTTGAATGCCCTCTGACCCTAATGGTATAAAGTTGTATCTGAACTATTTTAATTGGTGTGGCACTTCAATTCCTACATCTATTGTTAATTTTAAAGCATTCAGCATGCTTCCTTCATTACCACATTCTAGTAGCATTTTGTTTACTGTAATAATCACATGACACAAGGAGCGGAGCTGGTAAAAGAAAAACACCAAAACATTATTCAGATGTACCAAGGGCAATCTAAATGTGGTCCAGGTGATTGGTTAGAAAATGACAGGAGGTGAATAATACATTCACCTCCTGTCATTTTCTAACCAATCACCTGGCTCCATGTTCGGAAAATGTTATATCATTTTGCACATTATTATAAAAATGAAGGAATTGCAGGTAGTCCCAATGGAACGTGGTTGATAGTTGAAATTAGAAATGCTGCTGACATTAACTTTATAATGAAAGACCATTAAACATATATTGAAAATAGAAGGCTGCATGACACATTATGATTTCTCCAGCTGGGCTGCTACAAGATTGCTAATAGGCCCATCTATTTAAAGAATGGATCACATTATATTTATATAAAGAATGCTGAACTTTTCTCAGCTTTGAATTACACTGCAATTCCCCAAATAAACAACCGAGTTAAGCAAGCAGTAAAATATTGTAGAATAAGACTATGCATTTGTACATGTGAACATTTCACAAAAAGACACCTTTGGTAATCAGCGGGGTAACTGTTTCCAAGGAGACTCCAATCTCTTAGCACATGGGAATAATTGGAATAATAGAAGCATGAAAATAGAATTTACAAGTGCAAGGGCAATAGGTAACGAGCATTTGCATTAACTTTAACAAGCCTGGCTTGCAGCGTTTCAGTACAGAGGAGGATGCAGTTTGAAAATGTTTAATTAACGTCAACGCATTGTAGTAAATTAATTTTTGTAGAATGAGTCAGTAACACATTACACGTCAAGATGCAGTTCCCTTGAATAGTAAGTAGAAGGCATAAATCAAATGTGAAACAAAAATGTAGCTTGCTGTATGACTCTTACTTAGAATATACTGTCTTTGTAGCTAATTTAAACAACTGCTTATTCAGGGAGAAGTGACAGGTTCTCTTGTAAGGAAACACACACACACACACACACCTGCCAACAGATCCTCATCTGTCTTAAGGTGCCCATACACTGCACGATTCTCGTACGAGAATCGCAGGAAATCCCGCGATCGTACGAGAATCGTGCAGTGTATGGAAGGCGTGCGACCGTTTCTAATGTACGGTCGCACGTCTTTTGTATATCGAGCATGTTGGAAAACCAGCCGAGAATCGTACGATTTTCGGCTGGTTTTTAACATGATCGAGAGATCACTGCCGAACGGGCCGGTGTGCGCACGCGCACACTGCCCGTTCAGCATTGCAGTCATCGGAAGCCCGCCCCTCAGGGGGGCGGGCTTGCGATGATCGCCGGTACGATCTGCCTGCCCAAAAGTCTTGCGAGGGTTGTAAAGTGTATGGGCACCTTTATGCTCATCTCATCCTCCTTAGCATTCCTTTGTTGGAGGTGGGAGTTCAAATCCTGATGCAGCCAGGCTGGTATGCACAATGCTCCCCCTCCATAGGCTTAAAGTGACACTAAACTCAGAAATTAAACCTTAAAAATGCATTCAAGTAACTTAACCTTCCTGGCGGTACTCCCAAGTGTGGCTCAGGGGTACATTTTCCGTACCAAAAGCGGTAACCCGAGCCACACTCGAGCGTCTTCCGGGTTCCTTCCCTGCGAGCGCCGGCATTGCAGGGGGGCGGAACCGGCGAGAAATTCAAAAGAAAAAATACTGAGATAATCATACCGCCAGGCAGGTTAACTATTGAAACAATGTATCTTATTTGTATCTCACTGTATATCCTCAAATCATCTCTGAATTGGTGCTGCCACTGTCCTTCCTTCTGGAAAGTGGCTACTTTTGTTCCCCATGATACCTGTGTGTGTTGCAAAGTAGTCACCGCTCCAAGATCACTCCAATGATGGACTACAATCTCACGTTATCTACCACAACTCACACATGTACCATATGTAAAAAGTATCCATACCCTTCTTTGAAAAAGTTAAAGATGAACTCTTTTTGAGGGTGAATTTCTCCACAGTGCCTACAGCTCCAGAGGTCAATGAGAGCTTGTTTTAATTATTATTGAATGTGTGCTAAGAATATCTAAACATTTTTGATGTCCATAGCCTGGTCACAGTTTTTTTGTAAATGGTCGTCTTTCTTCCCCCTGGTTGTGGGTAGTTCTTGCTCCAGTACTAAACGGTACTCATGTGATGACACTGTTCAGTATAGCAGTATGGTGAGCATTTAGAGTGGTGTGATGATGCACCCTCAGGGGGTGTATCCATGACACCCTGGGCTCAAAGAAAGTGGATTGAATGTTGCTG
>NW_017307265.1:285785-306955 GCF_000935625.1 Nanorana parkeri | reverse complement strand
TACCTCTGACAGAGCACATTATTTAGTCCATGTGACAGTGCTGGGCCAATCAAATAAAAGTAAAGCGGAGCTCACCTGTCTCATCTGTTTCTGACTCTTAGTGCTTGATAAAAAAAAACTGTGCTGTTATATATTTTTCACTCCTTCCCCTCCCTAATACATGTCTCTGAATTTCTATTGACGTGTATTGCAGTACGCAGCCTTCCTGCATGTGTGACACGCATCCTTGCACAAGCCCCACTGACCATCATAGACACTAGGACAGTCTACTTCATACAACCTGCTGGTTTCACCTCATGATGGGCACACACTAGGACTGGAAAGTGACGCTTTTGCAGCAAAATAAGGGTAAAAGTAATACTTACATCTCCAGCAAGCAGCACCACAAATCTTTGCTGTCTTTAAGAGCACTGATGGCTAAGAATTTTCAGTATCTGACATACTCCCTGGCCCTCCGCTGCATGCTGTGGTTTCACCCATGCCCCTATGGCATTACTATGGATGCTGGTGGATGGAACCACAACATGCAGTTACCCAATAGTGTGTCAGATGCTGAAGATTATTCAGCCACCGGAGGTTTTGGAGGCAGTGAAGGTCTATGGCACTGCCCACCGCAGAGGTGTTGATCCCTTTCATTTGCTTGAAGCTTTATTTGACCTTTTTTCTTGTAGTAATGGCAGTGTCGCTTCAAGAAAACTTTTATTTTTGTATCCTTTCTCCTTTAACTTTAGCAAGCTTCCATTTCCATGGTGTGCTAATTCTCTCATCTTACAGTTGCAGTTTAGGTGCAGCCTGAGCCAGGAAGATTCATGCGACATTACAGCAGGGCGGCCTGCCAGGAGCAGATGCTGCTGATCTCATGGCACCCCTGATGGGATCCTGCATTTCCTGGACTATTGCTGTCAGGACCAGATGCTCTCTCTGTGTGTTTTTTGGGATTCCCCACTAGTTTGGAGTGATGAGTGAAATTGGCAGAATGTGTTGTATATTCAGCGCAGTGTCAAGCGCATTGAGTATAGATGTTTATAATTCTTTGCTTGTAATCTCAGCACCAAAGAACAGTAGCTACATTCAGCATGTGGTCTCTGTAGTGTTAAAAAGAGTGACTCTAGTAGCAGAGCAGAAAAAGGCAGTACAGCAGAGAAATGAGCTGCTGATTTGTAGCGGTATATGCTTTAGGCTCTATTCAGACCTGTGTGCTGTGGCAATTAGGGGTGAGGCTCATTGCTAGCATGGATTTACGGGGCATCCTGCAGGCTAAAAGTCGTGATTCCAGCAAATTGTTGTGCAGATTTGCCCAGGAGATGTTTTTAAACCACAATGCACTGCATGGCCTCTGATCTATGCCCAGCAGGCTTAGAATGGCCAGTAAGGGGACTTTTGGATAAGTCGGCCACCTCTCTATAAAAGGGGGGCAAAGAGCAGTCATAGGGGTTGATTTACTAACCTTATAAACACACCACGAACATGTATACACCTCTGTAGTGTGTTCCCTCCCAGCATGATCTATGGGTGGAATCTAAACACCTTTGTAGTGTGTACACACCCAGCAGGTGTGTTGTGCAAAGTCCTGCCCTGAATTGCAAGGTGATGTTGTGTAAATTAGTTCTACATTGTGTTGCTTGCGTTGATGAATGCAGGAATGTAAATGCATGAGCTAACCATTTTTGTCTAAACTGTGAAGCAGCATTATATATGCATCATGTGCATGATTTTTCCATATATGGCATTAGTGGAAATATGCTTTTAGAGACTTTTTGGTTGATAAATACGTTTTGCTGTGTGAAAATCACACGCACCTGGTGCGTGCGTGTGTTTAGGTTAGTAAATCACCCCCATAGTGTTAGTGAATTGGAAGCTGTTATTGGGAAAAGGGAGAGAAAGGTGGCAAATTGCATTGGGAGAAATTCGCATCCATTCAAGAGTATCTAAACCCAATAGCAAAAATATTAATATATTGCAGCTTACCCATCCTTAGATGTGGTGGCTGTTTTTTTTACCCGATGATCTGGCCAGTAACTGTTTTTTTTTCAACTTCCTTTACCAGACCAAGCTGTCCAACAAAAGTGGCAGATAGAGTATGGATACAAACCATTTACCACTGATGGGAATGCTTACAACGGTCAACTTTTATTAATTTATGTATCCCAAAAGGAATAAATGGTTGCTGTAACTGCTTAATTATTGTTAGCTGGAGTTTGGATTTAATATGTTATTCAAGTCCACCTAAACCTACTTGTCCATCTAACACTACCATCTCCACAGGGTAGCAATGCTGCTGCCCAAGAGTGACTCCGTTACTCCTCCATAAGACTGAGTCACCCTAAAACTGGGTGTACATAGCTCAATTATTTTCTTCCTGGCCGCTGTTAGAATACCCAAATGTCCAATTTGTCCAAGATTTTTCCAAATGGCTCCTTCAATCAGCTGACTGAGGGATGCCAGGCAGAAAGGTGTGAACAGCTGCATCCATGCAATACATTTTGTCCGGTTCATTAAGAACTGGCTGCAATTTGAAGCGTGTATACCCATCTTAATGGTGGCCATACACTTTACAACCATCGCAAGACCTTAGTCTTGCGATGGTTGTAAAGTAATTTAAAAAACGTATGATCTGCCCATCTTGGACAGGCAGATCGTACTTGCGATCATCGCAAGCCCGCCCCCCTGAGGGGCCGGCTTCCGTTGACTGCAATGCTGAACAGGCAGTGTGCACGTGCGTACACCGGCCCGTTTGGCATTTGTCTCCCGAGCATCATTCAAACCAGCCGAAAATCGTAAGATTTTCGGCTGGTTTTCTAGCATGCTCCTTAGACAAAAGACGTGCGACCGTACAGTAGAAACGGTCACATGGCTTCATTCACACTGCACGATTCTAGCACGATCGCGGGATTTCCCGCGATTCTACTACGAGAATTGTGCAGTGTATGGGCACCTTTAAATCCAGCGATTGTACGAGAATTGTGCACTGTGAATGAAGACATGTGACAGTTTCTACTGTACGGTCGCACGTCTTTTGTCTAAGGAGCATGCTAGAAAACCAGCCGAAAATCTTACGATTTTCGGCTGGTTTGAATGATGTTCAGGAGACAAATGCCGAACGGGCCGGTGTGCGCACGCGCACACTGCCCGTTCAGCATTGCGGTCATCGGAAGCCCGCCCCTCAGGGGGGCGGGCTTGCGATGCTCGCAAGTACGATCTGCCTGTCCAAGATGGGAAGATCGTACGTTTTTTTAATTACTTTACAACCATTGCAAGACTAAGGTCTTGTGATGGTTGTAAAGTGTATGGCCACCTTAAGACAGCAAGTGTGATGCTGGCTGAATTACCAGTTGGTAATAATGGGAAAAAGGCCAAACAAAATTAAGAAAACGAGTGCACCAGTCACCACATATAAAGACTGTTAAGCTGCTATATATTAAATTTAGATACGCTCTAATCCTGATCACTAGCCCTTTGAGCAATCACCCCCCTTGCTGCTCTTTTGGTGTTATTATTAGAGGATATTTGTCTTTCAATCTATTTTGTTGTTGGTTTTTAGGCTTTTGTTTCAGTTGTGGTATTTCAGGGTTTTCATTTCTTTTGTGTGTGTTTTTTTTAAATTTTTACTATGTTGATAGGGACATTGTTAAAGATTGGGGTACGGTCCATCTATTCTATTGACTGCTTTTGTTTGTAAAATGCTTCTACATAATTTAATAGCAATAAAAAGAGTAATTCCAGGAACAGTGGGGCAAACACCTGGGCAAATTTGGCCATCACTAGTGGCAGTGCGTTGTAAAATTACTATATTTTCAATACAAATTAGTAAACTACGTGTGAGATTGTAGTCCAACACAAGAGCATGTTTGGAGCGGTGGCTACTTTACAACATACACGGGGTCCATGGGGAACAAAAGTAGCCACTCTCCAGAAGGAAGGACAGTGCCAGCACCAATTCAGAGATGATTTGAGGATCTACAGCCGAGTGATACACAAATAAGATACATTTTTGTTAATAGTTAAGGTACTCGAATGTATTTTTAAGATTTAATTGCTGAGTTTAGTGTCACTTTAAATGTAGAAGTCCAGCCCAACATTATTTTCTAGGTTTGGAAGGAGCGGGAAAGTGCTAGGACCTGTAACAGGTTTTTTTTTTTTGTACAATCAAGTTTTATTGAGATTTTCCATATACAAAGGATATATATCAAAGAATAAGCATACACAGAAAAACATTGGTCACAAAGAAACAATACAAGGGCGTCCCCTAGGGAGCCTATCGCAGTATGGTAACGTCACAGTTAGTGATAAACAGATGTTGGAACAAGGATCTGACACCGAACAGTGCATGCCAGTGGGCCATACAGAGTTTTGCAGAGTAAGGGCGCGGGACCACACACGCCGCCAGCCCTAGGTTATAAGTCCTGTTGTTCCCGTGACTCGGGAATAGATGACATGGGACGCCGAGAGGCTGCCTACACAGTGAAGTTCCCTTGCCCTCCTAAATGGCTAAGATGGGTACAAGGGACCTAGAGCCCCTAGGAGAAGGGCACAGTCAGTGAGGCAGGACATTCAGGGGAAAACCCCAAGGCTTATGAGGGCAATAGAGTAACAGGTTTTTTTTATTGGTGTCTGTGTCCCCAATGTAAAGATCTACTCTCACTATTTGTTATTTTGTCTGGCCCTTTTGTCTGTTACAGAAAGCGAGGTAAAATCCAAATATGTTATGGTTGTCTTCCAATGGGGGCATGTGCTCTGGTGTCAACTATTGAAAGTGGAATTTCCCTTTACTTTGGGGGGGTGTTTACTCACTTCTGTTGGATCTCTGGGACAGCAAGTAAGGCAAAATGATGCAGGCAGCAATAAAAACCTGATAGAGGTTCTAACTACCCCATACCAGTGAAGAGTGAACTCACCTGGTTTCAGTTCGATTGGATGGTCACAGAACCCTGACAGAAATCTGGGTTCAGTCAAATCCAAGAAAACCAAACCCAGGGCGACCTGTGTCCTGGAAACCAATGATGCTTTGCGACCTGCTAGGACACAGGCAGGTGCATCATAAAAACCAATGATGCTGTGCTGGTGGCCCCAAAACATTGTACGTGTTCCTGGTGCACCTATCTTCATCCTAGCAACCAATGACGCTGTGTGGCTCAGCCACCAGTTAACCAATGACGCTGGGGGGGCCGCAATCCTAAACTCCTAAAGGAATCCCATACCACTTTACTACTGAAGCAGTTTCACCCTATGATGAGGGCATTCTTAGCTATATTATGCCATACATGTTATTGGGTGATGATGCCATGCTGTGTCTGCATGGCCATTTCATATCCCTCTGAGAACCTCACACTGAAGGACTTTGAAATTTGGGGAAGCACAGGACTAATTTGTGTGAGTGTGCCTGCTTCTCTGCTGCTGTGTGGTAAAAGAAAAACAACCCTGTACCTATAAAGCTATGTAGTCTTTTTTTTAGGGATAAGAGAATATGGTAAAACTAAAAATTGGGTATTTAACTCTTTTTTGCGACCAGGGGTCATTGGTGCCTAGATGCCCAGGCCATATTTAGGCTCTGTTCACACCTAGGTGTATCGAATATGCGCGTTTATCGCACGTTTTTACCGCGGTAAAAAAACTAGCAAAAAACGTGCGTTTCCGAGGGCTACTTGGCTGTATCCCAATGGAAACGCGCGACAAAAATGCCGCAAAGAAGCTCATGTACCTTTTCAGGCGTAGGCCGTTTTGTAGCACGTTCAGACGGGCTGTAATACGGCAGGGTGTGAACCAGACCCATAGAAAACAATGGGATTTTCATGTTTGAGCGTTTTGGAGAGCGTTCGACGCGCTACAAAACGTACAGGTGTGAACCAGGCCTAAGTAGAATATAACCCTTGCAGTGACCTCCCGCGCACAACAAGGGTTAAATACTTGTTTTGTGTAAGGGTAATGTACTGTGTGTTGTATAGCAGTATTATGTTTTTAATACTGTAATTGTATCTGAACATTACAGTATTAAACAGATGAACACCACCATGTTCGGGATATCTTCAGGCTAAAGGCTTATTTTGTCAATTAAGCTGCAGCCTGTTTAGATCTTGGAGCTTAAATCCTGATTATCTTGTTACAATGGCACTTAGAAGTGGGTGGGATATATTAGGCAGCAAGTGAACATATTGTATCTGAAGCTGATGTTTTGGAAGCAGAAAAAATGGGCATAATGGGCGGGATTTGAGCGACTTTGACTTTGAAGTGCCAAATTGTGATGGCTAGACGACAACGACAACTCAGAAACTGCAGCTCTTGTGGGATTTTTCAAGTCTGCAGTGATCGGGACCTACCAGAAGTGGTCCAAGGAAGGAAAACCAGTGAACCGGTCATGGGCGGCCAAGGCTCACTGATGGGGAACGAAGGCTGGCCTGTGTAATCTGATCTAATATAAGAGATTGCTGAAATAGTTAATGCATGTTCCAATAGAAAGGTGTCTGAACACAAAGTGCATCGCAGTTTGTTGCGTATGGGGCAGCATAGCCACAGACCAGTCAGGGTGCCCATGCTGACCTGTGCCCACTGCCAAAAGCACCCACAAAGGGGATGTGAGCATCCAAACTGGACCACAGAGCCATGAAAGAAGGGGCCTGGTCCGATGAATCACATTTTCTTTTGATCGTGGATGGCCAGGTGTGCGTGGGTCGCTTACTTGGGGAAGAGATGGCACCAGGATGCACTATGGGAAGAAGGCAAGCCGGCGAAGACAGTGTGATGCTTTCGGCATTGTTTTGCTGGGAAACCTTGGGTCCTGCCATTTATGTGGATGTTACCTTGACACGTACCACCTACCTAAACATTGTTGCTAACCAAGTACACCCCTTGATGGAAACTGTACTCCCTGATGGCTGTGGCTTCTTTTAGTAGGATAATGCGCGCTACCACACTGCAAAATGATTCAAGACTGGTTTGAGGAACAAAATAACGAGTTTGAGGTGTTCACTTGGCCTCTAAATTTGTCAAATCTCAATCCAATCAACCACCTGTAAGATCTGTAGGATGGGAAAAACAATCCATGGAAGCCCCATCTCGCAACCTACAGGACTTAACCAATCTATTACTGATGGCTTGGTGCCAGATATCACAGCATACCTTCAGAGGTCTAGTGGAGTCCATGCTTCGATGGGTCAGGGCTGTTTTGGTGGGTGGTCATACTGTTATGGCTGATCTTTGTTTATATTGCTAAATGCTGCTCTGATCACAACACTTGTATGAGTGTCCTGGGTTCACCAACAGCTCTACTGGTTCCTTCTGCTGACCTCCACATTACTGCAGGACAAAGCATCATGTATATGTAGGAATAAGTTCCAATACTATTAAATATGTATATTTTAAATGAACATTGTTTTTCTGCAGATAACTGTTTACAAAATGACCTTTCATCAATTCAGCCGTCCACAGTTCTGTCTGATGTAGGTGGCATTTGTGACTCTTTACTAGTTATTATATTTGAATCTGTCCCTTGATGACCCGAAACAGGCTGGGGACAACTAATAGACACACTTCAATATGGTGTGATAGCTGTTCTACTCCTAAAAATATGTGTGTGACACTTCACAAAACAAGGGTACCATCTGCTGGTTGAATTGTACATTGCATGCATATCAAAAGAACTAAATATGAAATCAAAAGTACTTCTATCTTCATGTCGTCTTGAATGATACACATGATAAATTCTTAGTAATTTGAAATCTGCGGTTGCATAGTTGTATAATGGGTTTAAAGAGCACTCTTCACTGCTGTTTTGTCCAGTGACGAGAAAATCTTCCGAAAATTTGGGGAGAAAATATCAGAACTCAAATTTCTAACTCAATTGTGTTAAAGTCAAGAGGAAACCATTTTCCATGTTCATCGTTTGCCCTAGTGCTGCTAGATAAGCTATTGTCACCCAATGCCCATAGCAATGGGGGTCCCGCAGCTCCCCGCTAATTGTCCTTATATTTGGTTTTATGTAGTTTTTCTGGAGACAATATGATACTGGAAGTATATATCAGGGCAAAATAAAAACACATATGTAGTACATCTCTGCAATGGATGCATAAAACATGGTCACATTGCAAACTCCCCCCCCCCCTCCCTTACCCTAATCACTAGGTTTTTCTCCCCACAGGCTGATGTTGATTTTCACATTCAGCCTGGCTCTGCCCACACAACTGCATCATCTATTTACAGGTCCTTTCCCAGGAGCCTTGAAGTTCCTATCAACCACCTTGGCGGAGAGTTCTCAATGGTATACAAGTGCAGTCATGGCACTGCATTTGTAGTCCATTCATCCTTCCTCCCGTGCATGTTACTGAATATCCATACCGTGGTATGGACAGGAGGGAGAATCTGTAGGAGCCAGAGCAGTATCTGTAAAAAATAAGTCAAGGCAACTGGACATGCTGTATTTTTCTTGAAGACGTTTCACTGGACATCCAACCAGCTTTCTCAATTCAGAATGATTCAGCAGGTTGGATGTCCAGTGAAACATCTGCAAGAAAAATACAGCAGGTCCAGTTGCCTTGACTTATTTTTTTTACAGATACTGCTCTGGCTCCTACAGATTCTCCCTCCTGTCCATACCACGGTATGTATAGTCAGTAACATGCATGGGAGGAAGGATGAATGGACTACAAATGCAGAGACATGACTGCACTTGTATTCCATTGAGAACCCTCTGCCAAGGTGGTTGATAGGAATATACCATGACCTGGATGAATGAGAACCTTCACAGACATATTGAACCAGAGCAGTGCACTCACAGGCCACTGATCACGGTTACAATGCTTTACTGGCTCCAATACAAAAAATAATAAATGCACATTCTTCTTTTATGAATAATGATGACAAGTTTATTATGGGGGAATTTTCCTTTAAAATAAGTAATGCATGGAAATGTTATAACAAACAGATGTAGACATGGAAGTGCTAAATTAACTTCACACCACCAAAATGTTTTTTGTAAAAGATTTATTGTCAAATGGACAAAATATCAACAACATCCTCGTATATAATCTCATCAAAGGAAAACATTTGTGTGCCGCCTCTTTACAGCTAACAAACTATGAGGACCAATATCCATGTAATATTGCCGATCTACAGTCCTAGATATCCTGGAGAACATTCGCAGGCAAAATGCCATGACTGGAGCCCTCATCATTATCAGTAGCCGTCCTCTTCATCTTCTGGCTCATCTGAAGACTCTGAAACAAAACAATACCTTTTATTATTCTACGAAAGTAGTGAGTTACACTGTTCCTATGTGATATGTTCGGGGACGTCATTGTATACAGCTAGCAGCTATGTCTTTGGCACTCTTCTAATTCCAGACTACTCACTGGGCCATCAATGTACATTGCCCCTCTGGTGTGCTCAATTTGCCCTGTATGCTGCCTAAACACC
Source organism: Nanorana parkeri (assembly GCF_000935625.1). Classification (NCBI taxonomy): domain Eukaryota; kingdom Metazoa; phylum Chordata; class Amphibia; order Anura; family Dicroglossidae; genus Nanorana; species Nanorana parkeri. The sequence continues at coordinate 297,550 of NW_017307265.1, read as the reverse complement.
ACCCTCTACAGCTCCCGGAACCTGACTGAAACATGCTAGAATTAAGCTGGCCATACTCCTAGAGATTATCTGCAGATGTTCTATGGTCAGATGGAAAAAGTGCAACAGATTCCTCCATCTACGCTACACTGTGTGGGTGGAGGAACCTCCCACTGGGCCAAGCTTCAGTATCTTGCTAGTCGCCCCCGCTGGCTCACTAAACACCTGAACAATACCTGCATCCAATCCGATTGTTTAGGTAGCTGACTAGCAAGATACTAAAGCTTGGCCCAGCCGGCCAATCTCCTGATTTACACTTTTTTTGGCTTCCCAAGGTAATTTTTTTAAATATAACTGCAACCGCTAACATTATAGCAGACAGCTGAAGAGTGGTAAAACCACGGCTTAGTTGGCCTGTTCTACTATCTCTCAGCCGTCTGTCTAAATGAGGCCTTAGACCAGGGGGAGTGGCAACAACACTAGCCCCCCCCAGCTGTGCTTTAACTACAAATCCCAACATGCCTCTGCCTCTGGGAGTCATGCCTGTAACTCTGTCTTGCAGTACCTCGTGGGACTTGTAGTTCCACAACAGCTGGAGGGCCAGAGTTGATTGCTCCCCCCCCCCCTTGCCTTACACAGTTGTCCTTTAGAACAGGTTTATTCATTAGAAGATTTCACCTCAGTTCCTGTAGCTGCTGATTAGACAATAAAGGAGCAGCAGCAGCAGCAGACTGATGAGGTCATCCCGCTGCTCAGTTTGTTGTCTCCTCCTATGAGAATGTTTGGGGGTTTTTTTTGGCAGCACAGTCATGCGGTGCGCTTGGCTGGCTACATTTCCATGTTTATTTATATTTATTTTTATTATCTCAACTGCTGTGAGAGTATTAATCTGCTGCCTTTACACAAGTGATATAAAATCATTCAAATAAGACATTAAAAAGCATATCTGATGGAAACGGCAGCATTTGTGTAATGAATTTGCAGCAACAATAATTAGCCTGTTAGTTTTATACATCATAAAATGCGTGCGAGTACCTATTTAGTGGTTCTGCGTTATTGATTGGCAATTTATCAAAGAAGCTGCAATGATTGAATTGGTTCAGAGATGCGGGAGGTTATTAATCCGATGGGAGACCTCCGCCATGAAATGCATTCCACAAAGCTAGCAGATTTCAAATGGACTCTTCTGGTTTAGACAGTTATTACATTTCAGAGTAGTTCTTTCAATACAATTAGACCAGCGAGGAAGGTCATAGCTACTCTGGAGGGGGCACAGTTCACCTCTGACCTCTTGGTTTATGGGCGCTCCTTACTATTGGTCTGACTCCAGATAACAGCAGTCATGGGAGACAATATCTAATAGGCAAAGGTGTTTTTTTTTATTATGGTAATTGCTGCACTTGCTGAGTTATTGGATCTCTAAAAAATAATGTGATCAGATACATTCATATGTTGTGTACGACTGACCAGCACTAAATACTTATTTTAAATGGGTTTAAGTAATTCAACAAAGGAGGGGGCTGTAGTTGTGCTTTATTAAAGCTGAACTCCGGGATAAGCAAATATTGTCTAAATACAAGAGTCGTGTGTATTCTGACTTGAATCTTGGTGAGCTTCGTGTATTTCTTCCAGATCTGTGCAACAATCCAATGTCAAACTTCACCGCTGTGCAGGAGCTTCCTCTAATAAAGACTGGTCACTGCTGTGCTCTCTCCTAGTGCAGAGTGACTGGTCTTGTATCCACCTCCTCCTGTAGTTTTACAGGCAGCCTGTAGTGGATGGGGGCTGCTGGGTCCCTCCCACAACTCTGCGGTTTGTTCAGCACAGTGATGTCATCATTGCTACTTTGAAAAAGTAATAACTTAAAGTAGATTTATAGCCTTTGTGGCTATTGAGGAATATATTTTAAATGAGAGTTTTGTGCCCGGAGTTCAGGTGTAAACTGCAACTGTTGTCTTAGAACAAAATTGAGGCAGGTAGAGGAGGTATGTTTGTTATATGTTTTGGTATGTAGGTCAGGGGCGTCCTGAGGCCGGGTGTCACCTGGAATGGATACCGGGTGACACCCCGCCATGATGTAATTGCGCATGCGTGGCTATCTTTGTGATACCTGCCTGCGGGCATCTTGCTGATGGACGCCGACAGAGAGAGGAGGGGACGCTCACCCAGCAGGATAAGGTATGCCGCCGGGTCCCCTCCACTCTCCTGCAACTGTCAGGCTCTTGGTCCATGACAGAGTGCCTGAGTTTTCGGGGGGGGGTGACACCAAAATGACTGTCAGTCATGAGGCATACCATCAGGGCCGGATTTGCTCTCCCTGCCCCCCAAGGCCAGATTCCGCAATGCCCCAACCCCCCCATCAACGGAGAATGGAACCGGGTGGCAGGGTTAGTTCTAATTTTTTTTTCTTAATTTTTTCTTACTTTTTTATAATTTTCTATCTTATTGTTGATTTATTTTTCATAATTATTTTCTTATTATTTTTAATATTCTTCTTATTTTTTTACTTTTTATCAATTTTTTTCCACTTAACTTTATTGCTACCACACAGGAGAAAACAATCCCCTATGTGATAGCAATTGGAGGTGACAGGTTTTCTTTATTGACCCTGTCACCTGCAATACAGGAGCTCCAGCACAGTACTGTGTACACGGAGCGACAGGGTTAGTTTTAACCCTGCCGCTCTGCTCACCGCATTGGCGGCAGGGACAGGAGAGAGATTCGGCGGCCGGGGGAGGACGGAGTCCCAAAGACCAGCGGAGAGAGGTAGGTGCGGGGGAGGGGACTGCACACATATTACATCGCCACAATCACTTGTAAACGAACGGCCGGATTCCCCACTTACTGCCCGGAACTACATGTTCCGGGCGTCGGGGGACTGCCGCCCCTCTGCCCCCCTGCTACCCCGAGGCCGGGCCTCGGTGGCCTTGTGGGGAATCCGGGCCTGCATACCATACTTGCATACTCTGATAATGCAAGGTTCCTGGCTCATGATGTGATTTTAGTAATTTATAGGTTATGGACTCAAGCAAGCAGATCAGTTCTGACTCCACTTGCTGCATATTTGTTGCCGGTCAGTGACTAAGCTTTGACGTCATAAGATTGCCATGACTGGAAGGCATTTCTCATTTTTAGAAGATGATCAGCAATAGAAGCTTTGGTATTTGTTATGATAGTTTTCCTTTAAAATGTACTTGTCTACATTAAAGACTCAAAAAAACACCTTAAAATGACTTCGTACTTAACTTAGATGCTATAAATGGCCATCAGAGTGTCCTTAGACATGTCTGCACACCTCCTCACCTATTTTGTACAGTGCTTTGATAGTCCTTGACACCTTACTATGCTATCAACTTCACCTAGAAGTATGGCCTTACCCCTGTTCACCTCTTATGCTTCACTATTCATCCATCAATGGTATGCACAAACTGTGTGACTAATATTGAGGCTACATCACCTCCCGGGTGCTCTACAACCGTGGCTTTTCAACTGGTGTGTCGTGACCCTGTGTTCAGTGGGTCGCTGCGTGCCTTCTACTTTTCTAGGTGAGGCTCCTCCGTCTCTTCCTAGCACAACCACTGTCCGTTCCTGTGCCAAGCAGCATTCAAAATATCAGCTTGAGGTGGGTTGGGGGTATGGCCGTGAGGGAGCTCCATCCATATATGCATTGCTTACAGCTCCCTCACATGTCCTGTAGATGTGCCTGGACCAGAGTGACGTCACATTCTGGCTCCCGAGACCTCATCAGGACATGCAAGGGAGCTGTTCAAGCAACACACATATGGACAGAGCTTAGTCACAGCACAGCAGCCCACAGTGGACCCCAGGTTGAGGATCCACTCCAGTTCTAAATTAGGGATCTCAAAAAAAAGAAAACAAATCAAATTTTTTTTTGGGTATGTGTATGTGTGATTTTGTCTGTGGTTGTTTGTGTATGCAAGTATGTCAGTGTTTTTGAGGGCCCATTCCCACTAGTACAGTGTGTTAATCACACAGTCTCATGCGATTAATGCACTGCACCACGCAATCACACCTACTGTTCATTATGCTGTGGGAGACCGCACCGGAACATGTGCTACCCCAATGCCATGCGTTTCTTTGCAGTGTAACTTGGGTCGCAACTTAATGACCAAGGACAAATGTTACACAGATTGAGAACCGCTGCTCTGGAAGATATACAAGATGATGTAGCACTTAGATGCCAGATTACAGATACATTTCCAGCCCTTTCCCTACACCAGGGGTGGATAAATTAATATGGAACTCAGAGCCAGTCTGACCAATCCAGGAGCCAGATCCATTGACAACTAGAAAAAAACAACCACTCAAACGTTAGGCACCAGCTGTAACTTTTAAGGAGCATTGACTATCCTGGCTCCTTGGATTTGCCCTGCTCTAAACCATCCAAGCCCATAAGAGGACAAAAGCATGACCAAACCATAGAATTGCTTCCAACTCTCCCCATTTCTTTGTATGGAGAGTTTTATATATACACCATTCTCCTAATGTTGTATCTCTCAGATTTGGTTTTGCCAACTCTAGACTGTATTGGTACCAATTCCTCTTGAGAATGTCACCCTTCATGGATAGGCTTTGTTGGTTATTATCAAACAATCCACAAACATTTATCCTTCCTAAATGCCCCATGGCATGCATGTTTTATCAGCAGGTTAAAAGGTTTGTTTTTGTTTTTGTAGTACCCCTCACCATATTAGAGGACATCACTCACAAATGGTATTAAAGATACCATACCATGCTGGAAAAGCTGGCCAGTTTTTTAAACACTACTATATGGCAAAACGTCTCTGTATACATGGCCACCATATCTTCACAGCTAGTCCCATCAACCTTGTGCTCTTGCCATCCTATCAATGTATCCTGCCTCCTCGCTCTGAAATGACTAAAACAGAGAATATGTATGGTGAATACTGGTTTATGGTGTTTAAAAAACAAAAAACCACAGCATCTCTGACATCCATTTCTATGAATTAGTGTGAAGACCGCTGGCTAAACTATGGCCAACCAGATAATGCCATGTAATACCACTGGATAATTTAAAAAAACAAATCCCCACGTTGATTCTTTATTATTTTTTGCTTTAATTTCTGTTCAAGAAATTGCTCCCAAAAAGCTGTCTGGCTGTAAAATGATAATGCAGGCCCTGGTCCGAGGAAGTTATTTAGGAAAACATGCTCAGTCTGCTAAATAATAACTATGTGGCCTGTAAATGTACTTAGCAGGTGGGGGCTTGCTGTGCTGGTGACTGCACTGTTCTAGTTCACAGGGGATTCTGCCCATACTGGCCATTCACAGGTTGTCAACAGGGGAATGTAATGATTTCTAATACAAAGCCTTGGAATTTGTAGGTACTAAATTACATTTCCCAATATAGCAGTGCATGAGAAATGTATTTTAAAAAAAAGTAGAAAAGTATAATTTTATTGGGTTAGAAACACATATTTAGGTTAATGCATTGGAAGTGCTTTCTGTAGACAAAGCAGCGGAAAAAATGTATATAAAGCCAATTTTTTCTTTTCTTTTTTTAGAAGCCCTGTCCAATTTTTATTGTGGCCTATGTTCCCTCTAGGGAAATAGTCTCTCCGTTTGTCCTGGTGACCACTGTAACCGGGACTGAAAACGAGGGGAAATCCAAAATTTTAGTTACTAGTACACAACTGGATTTTAAATGTTTTTAATCAGACTCGTGCAACTTTGAGTTAAAAAATATGGTTAATTCATTCAATCTAAGTATTATTTTAATTGTTTTCTAAGTAAACATGTACAGTATATTATATATAATTGGTTGAATTAAAAAGGAGAACTATGGGGTCAGTGTTTTTCCCCATAGTTCTCCTTAGGGTAACGGGAGGACACAAACTAGCGTCCTCCCGTTACCCTAAGCTCAGCTCGCGGTATACTGAGAGACGCCGGAGCGGATCCCGACGTAGATGACGGGATCCGCCCAGCTGCGTGAGTGACAGCTGGCTCTGCCTATCTAGAGGCAGAGCCAGCTGTACCCGCCCCCTCCCCCGTCCGTTCCGCCAGTCAGCACTGGCAGATCGGAGCGGGGAAGAGGGGAATCCAGCCCCTCCCCCTGTCACGGCTCTCGAGAGGCAAGCGAACCCGGTATGTGTTCGCTCACCTCCCGATCTACTGAGCCGACCTGTGACAGTCTCATTGTCACAGGTCGGCTAGAACTATGAGGTGAGTGAAAAGCACTCACCTCATAGTTCTCCTTTAACTTCTCATTTTGAGAGAAATCTGTGTAGTGGTTCTTTGTGAAGCTGTGTTTGTATACTTGTATCATGCGAGGTCTCAATCATGGATTATGGGATAACGCCATCATTATGACCGTCATCGTTCCCATTGAATTGCACTAGGGTCTAACTATGACATTTATTGCGCTGCTCGAAAGGAAATTGTTTCTATGCTAATATAGATCTTAGAAATGTAAAGAATGGTAGAGGCATTTACATAGCAATGTCAGCCGATTGTTTTTTTTATGCCTATGAGAGAAATTACTGCTGAAATTCGGTTGGTTAAATGAAGCAGCGATTCCACTCTATATGTGCTACCATTGTGATCTGGTCTTCCCCACATTTTCAGTATAGATGGAAATTAAACACTGCTAGATAGGCACATCATAAGTCAATTTGTTGCAAAGCTGTGCAGTTCAAATGCAGTTTATGCCCAAAATTCATAAGCAGAGGTTAGCATTCGTGAAAAATCACATGTGAAAGTAAACCTAGAGATATAGGCAGCTGAATCTAAAAGCAAAAACGTCGCCTCCAATTCCCTTCCCATTTGTCAGTAAGGTCAACCTATTGATCCATTAAAGGTTCAGAAGGCATGTTTAGAAGACATGAGGGGGAGTGCTAAGCTTGACTTTTAGAGTAAGAGTTTTGCCTGCATCTCTGGATTTACTACTTGTATGTATTTTTACATCATATGTTCCGCATGAATTGCCCAGGGTACATACATGTGTACTATAAAGGAAATATGTATTGAGTGAAGTATGGCTGATCTCCACCTGGTTATCTCTGACCTCAGTACCTTGTGAACTAGAGCAAGCATTGCAAAAAGCCAAACTCCTGACCTGCATACTTGTTTGGGATCAGTGGCTCAAAAATATTAAAGCCTTTTGAATCAACATCGCAGCCAGAGAACGAGCATGTTGAGCAGTAAAACTGAGCAATGACACCTTTTGTATATAAAGGCTGCATTCACATGGGGCTTTTATCTGTGTTTAAGGATGCCTGCGGCAAGGACCTACAGATACTTGCAGCAGGAATCCCAGGTGTGCCCGTTCAGATGTGTCCACTGTGCCCATCCAAGTTAAATACATCTGATGGTATGATATCCTGTGGTTCTGGGCGGTCCCTGGATACATCTACAGGTGAAACTCGAATAATTAGAATATCATGCAAAAGTAATTGCAGTAAGTGCTGCAAAAGGGGCCCAGACCAAGTACTGAGTACATATGCATGCTTGTACTTTTCAGAGGTCCGATATTGTTCTATGTACAATCCTTGTTTTATTTATTGCATGTAATAATCTACTTTTTTGAGGTTGTGGATTTGGGGTTCTTGGGGTTTTCATGAGCTGTAAGCCATAATCATCACAATTATGACAAATCACGGCTTGTATTATCTTGCTTTGCATGTAATGAGTCTATCTCATATATTAGTTTTACCTTTTGAGTTGCATTAGTGAAATAAATGAACTTTGCACGATATTCTAATTATTCGAGTTTCACCTGTATCCTGTCCGATTACATGCAGACTGCTGCTGACAGATCCGGCCGCTGTCACCGTATCATTAACTTAAATGGGTACAGTGGCTGCATCTGAATTGGAACACCTGGGAATCCTGCCGCAAGAATTCTAGTTTTAGCTGTTTGGTAGTGAATCTGGGGTACAGCCTATTCAAGGGGCAATCATCTATCCCAAACCACATGTAATTATACCATGTATGATCACATGCAGACTGCCTCCGACAGCTGCCGTCACTCTGTCATTAGCTTGAATGGGTGCAGTGGCTGATTCTTAACAGGCACACCTGGGATTCCTATGGAACCTACGGCCTACTGCAGCAGGAATCCCCAAACGCAGATAAAAGCCCCATGTGAATGCAGCCTGGGAAAGGCTGTACCACAGATCCATGACCAACAGCTGAAACTGGATGCAGAGTTACAACCCTTTTCACATTTTAACATTGACGTGTCCCTGGACACAAGAGAAACATAGAATTAGCATAGACACCATAAGTAGCATTTAATAACATGGAGAAAGCATGTGCTGCCACCCTTTGCAACCAATCACAAAACCGCTTTAACCATTTTAGATAATCTAATACAGGGCTTTAGGGCAAAGAAAAGCCATCACAACTTCCCCATTTAGTTATGCTCAGGTAAAAACTGTCAGTTTTTTTCCATAGATACAGATATTTAAATGGTTTGTTGCCTGTAGAAAACATTCTTTTCTTCCTTTCTGCTTGGAAGCCTTGAAAACCTTCAAGGAGTGGCACTGAAACTCAGTGAATAAGTAAAACTTCAAGCATGATGCTACATAGCAATACACTTGCACTTTTCTAAATAGAGAAGGCCTGCGCAAATTACCTCAGGCCATCATGGAAAAGAAAAGGGATTACTCCAACATATTAGATAAGCATGTGGAGTCTGAACAGCTTCCAATATTGCTGTATAGAATGCTCATCTCTCATCCATATTTACCACAATCACAGACTCTAGTTGTCTTGACCATTCTTGTTCCAGTGATGCCAAATAACTTACTAATGAGCTAGATCTTCAATTATAAATTGGAAGGTTTATAACCATACATTTACAAGGCAGTGAAAGTGACATTTGCCAAATGCTCACTGCGGGTGGATCTTCCTGGTTAATGTATTTTAAATTATATGGAGTGATTCATCTGCAGTAAATGTATTTGGTGAATGTCACATTCATTGCTTTATAAATATATGCCCCTTGGCGTTAGTAATGTGAAAAAGGTGTTTCTTCAAATAATGTAAAATAGGGCCACTGTCTAATATGAGAAGTGTGGGTATTATTTAACCATTTCATGAATTTCCAACTGTTCCATAACCATATTGGTGTGCACCAAGTATGTAAATCCATGTAGAGGAACTTGAGATATTCTAAATATTTCTTCTGTCAAGATCTGAAAAACATGCACTGCATTATTAATCCCTAAAGACTATTTTGAAACATAATGAACAAATTAATTCGGATTGGTTGCGCTCCATCACATGTTATTAAATAAACCCACACATAAACCAAAATGAAAAAAACTCATGGGAAGACTTGATTAGGAGGACACTGAACAGGAGAAAACACAAGGACACACAAAATATGTTTTCAAGCACAAAATGTTTATTCTGTATTATACAATATTGAGGCATTGGTGCCACTGACTGTGTCAGCATACACAAGGAAAGGAGCTTTTTACAATCAGGCAAGAGCAACCTGGAAGGTAAGATTCAGTGCAAGCAATGGGGGAGAGAGTGCAGTACGTACTTCCCATGTTTGTTCATGAAGCACAGACATGAATCTAAAAACAAACTCAAGATGTTGAAGAGAACAGAAATCTCTTCCTATCTTTAAGTTCTCGCCTGCAGAATGGTCCATATAAAATTCAATTCCAACAGAATTGATGAGTTACAGTCAGGGATTACCAACAAAATGAAAACATTTACAATGGTTGAAGGTTCTTGTAGATACATTTCACAGCTTGGCAGAACGAGGCACGGATGCCTCCAGCAGGGGAACCGTGATGTCAAGAAAGAGAAGGATCATCTGGCAAGACACGTCTCACTACCCGTCTAAAAATCTGCAACGGAATTCACTGGTTAGGTGAATAAGGGTTCAACTGTATCCAACAGGTAGGATGCATTACATGGCTGAACACAGAAAGGTCTCAGTATTTAGGGTTGGATTGGTCTAGCGCAGAGGTTCTCAAACTTCCCACCAATGACACAAGTTTTGCAGAATTCCTGACAAGACACAAGGGTAAGATTCACTAACTGGACTAGAGAAAAGTGATTTTACTGTGCTCTGGTGAGGAGATCTGCAATATATGCCCATCTGGTGCAGGTTAGACATTTCAAAAACCTCTTGTTAGTTGTGGTTATGGTGCGGACTCAAAGCTGCAGTCTAGATGGACAGTCACTGTTCTAAAAAAAAAAAAAAAAAAAGTCAGGAGAACTGAATCTAATGTCCTATTATTACAAGTTAAGCATGAGCAAAGCTAGTTCAGCTCAGCCAATGCAGCAATTGCAGAATATATGTAAACATCTGCTCGCCGTGAAGTACTGCTGATGCCAGAGATGTGGGGACTTTGCAAATGTATGCAAGTATATGCAAGTGTTCAAAAGGAACAGCTGTCTTGCTCTATTCGCATACTAAAAACCTAAAACAGGATAAACTAGATAGATGCCATGGAATCAACAGAATTCTTTCAGACACTTTCATACCAGATTAGGAACTAAAGATAGAAAATAAATAAATAAATGTCAACAGACCAAAATAAATAAATCCTATGAGAAAGATACACAAAATAGGTTAAATCCCAGTGCTCTTTGGATTACCAGCCAACCAGATTTAGTTTACAAGGGTAGGTTAGAAAATAAAAATGAAGAATCCAATTGCTTATTGCAGCCAACAGAAAGACTTTCCTCTAAGGTGAACCTCATGTGATAAAGCCGCACAATCTTGCAGCTTAAAAAAAATTGCGGTGAAAGTGAGTCAAATAAAAAAATTAAATAAAAATCGGTAACATGACCAACATTCTTCTTCTGTACGGAAAAATAGTCCGCTTTCTCCACCCTTCATAAAAAAAAAAGAAGAGGTGTGCAAGTATTCTAAGATGTGGCTGTGTGAAAATAAAAGACGTGTGTACTAAATATACCACAATAAATCCAAGATTCTAACATCGCACAACTTAAACAAAAAACAAAAGCCAAAAAAACAGACTCAAACCAGTCATATGACGTGTTTTCTGTGTGAATCGAGTCGTGACAGCACGACCTACCATCTTTAATATCAGAAACATATTTAGAAAGCAGTGAATGTAATATTTACCAAATGTGCACTGCAGGTTAATATTATAGGTGCATTGTTCTAAATTACAGTGAATGATTAGCCACCTGTGAATGTTTGGTAAATGTTGCAGTCACAGCTTACAAATGCGCCCCTAAGACTTTATTTTAATGGTTTAGCTTTGGAATAAACATTTAAGGCAAATCTGTTCTGTTATTTGTACCGACTGAGTGACTTTTTAATGCCACTGGTTATCAATAGTTGTGTTAATAGGATACAATTTCGAAGCACAAAATGGCCACCACCAGTTAAGTCAACAGCCACACAATGCTATTTTGAGATGGCTTCTGTGTGGTACCGATGATCCGGCCAGCTTTGGTTTCTGGTGTTATGGTTTAACATAAAGAAAAATATTTTTTGGAGAACACATCAAGGCTTGAGTGGCACAAATGAATACAATGTCCTAGATCCAGAATACCCCATATTGCAAAAACGTTCAGTGTACAACTGTAGTAACTCTTTCACTGCCCCTGAAAGCTGGACTAGAGGTTCTCAGTCTAAATATGCTTGTTGGTTTTCAAAAATGCTAGTTTGGGATTGTTAACGTCAGTGCCAATTTCTTCATGTGGTTTTTAGGGATTTTGCCCGACCAGACCAGACCACCATTGCAATAAATAAAAAAAAGATAAAAAGAAGAAAAAAAAAAAAAAAAAGGGATTCCCTGACTTCT
>NW_017307265.1:281098-285725 GCF_000935625.1 Nanorana parkeri | reverse complement strand
ATTAAAAAAAAAAAAAAAAAAAAAAAAAAAAAAAAAAAAAAAAAAAAAAGGTATTCACTGCATTCTTATATTCAGTAAATACCTCAAACCTCATCTGGAAACATTTCGCCTTATAAATATTACCAATTTATTATGTCATAAATTAAAATAAAAAGCCAAATGTAATCCAAGCTCCCTGCATGTCAAAATAAATAAAGCAGCTTTATAATTCAAATGGAGGGTGGGGGTTGCTATGTTTAAAATGGGGTACCTACCATTTACAGAAAAGCTTTAAAAAAAATAAAAGAAAAAAATGTATACATTGTTATGGATGGAAAACAAAAATGGCGGATCAGAAAATAAACTTGCTTATTCATTTTTTTTCTTCCACAGATTTTCCCAAGCAAATGGGAAGCGAACTTCTCAAGGCACTAAACACCTCCCACAATTTTCAGTTCAAGTACTTTACCTTTCACAATGTGTAAAATAAGAAATTACAGAGATGTTGGACAAGCGGTGATGATCATGTGACATTCACAGTGACTGTGGGATGCAGAGCATGGCTGTGTGCATTTGTGGCCTCGGCCAAAGACTACTGCAGCATAACCATACCACTAATCCAACTCTTAATGCTGACAAGGGGCTGTGACAGTCATACAACTCATTTTCAGCACTGCTGAGATGTAAAATCAAAAACACACAGGGCGCTGACAGGCTCAAACACTTGAAAACAGAGAAAGGCATCAAAGCTACGTGATCCTCAGGTTGGAACCAGACTGTTTCACGGTAGGTTGCTGCATGGACATGGGGAAAATCTGCATGCTTGCAGATTGCGCAATCAGCTGACTTCCTGCTATGGCAGGCGTTGTTGCTCCAGACCACTGGGCTCCGTACACTGGTGCGGGGAAAACTCCAGCATACTGACAAAGGGGCATCATGTAAGATGGCAATATACCAGACTGGGTTGCTCCAGAAAGGGCTGCTGGGAATGATGTGGACATCAGTCCCGTGGGAGCTAGGCATGGCAGTGAAGCGCTGTACTTCCTGGCTGTGTCAGAAGAAGGTTGACTTCCCTAGAAAGAAAATATAAAAAATGAACACAAATTCTTTTAAAACCAAGATGAACGTGCTCAGGTACAATCCATTCCGATGAGAAACTTGAAGCCTGTCCTATTTCCACTTTTGCACTCAAATTTGAGAAAAACCCTCTAAATGTTTCCTAAATGCTCCTCTTCACACACAATACCTAAAACGTTTTAACATATGTTTTACCCTTTAGATGTTTCTTTGGAGAAGACATTTGCACAGGTTTTAGGCTATTCTGAGCAGTTTGAAAGGGAAAGTAGAGACAAACTGAGGGACAGACTGAGCTTCTTCCCATGATCACACAATTTGTCTAAGTCTGTAATCATTTGTTACGACAGACCGTGTTCAAATCTAGTTTACAATAATGAGATCTGCCAGCGTAATACAAATAGGGTAATTAGAGTAAACCACCCCCCGCAGCCCCCTCCTTAACATTACATAAGTGGGGAGCTAGGTAGGGTTTTTAATAAGCACTTACATATATTTTTAATTATGATATGTCAATGGGAACATGTAACAAATATAAAGTAGGAGTTATCCCAATTTGGTTGCAAAACTGGAAATACATTTTAGGCTCAAGGTTCTCTATGCAAAGGCAGAGAGCTGACAGAACACTAGAAAAGAGCTGCCTGTTGCTTTGAGGAATCCTTTAGGGAACCCTGTGGGTCAGAAACTGACTTGAGTTTTGTTAGTGGCTCGGATGAGCAGACATTTTGTTTTATGGACTTGCTGTACAAAGCCCTCATGCATTGGAACGGTATTTATCTGCTGCTTTGCTGAACAAAAGTGCAGGCCCAACCTGCTTGGACTGTTCCTGGGTATAACCTGTCTCTTGCATGGTTTATCACTGCTAATACCAGTTGAGTCTGTCCCCCTTACAATATGCAAATGAAACAGGCTTGCACATATAACCAGTTACCTTGTCCCTTTTATAATCTTTTGGGAGTTGTACTGGGCTCATGAAGGGCATTATCTCAAATTTCTTTGCATTTACTTCTAAAGTGAATGCAGACATGGTTAGTTATGACTAGGCTAAAGTTTGATCAAAGGTTGCATCTGGATCCCTTTCTCTGGGACCAATGTATTCCTGCCCAGGGGAATCCCTATGCTTAGTATCACCCAGAGCGGCAACCGATGACACCCTACTGGGACGTCATTATGCATGTGCGTGTTGACGTCACGTGCACTTACCTGCAAGCGGCCATCCTGGTGGTGGATGCCAGCAAAAAGATAAGGGGATGTTCACACAGCAGGATAAAGTATGTTGCCGGGTCCCCTCCTCTTGCGTGCAATTGTCGGGCTCTCGGTCCATGACCGAGTACCAATCTTATTAGAGGGGAAAATGACTGTCATTTTGGCGTCACCTCCTCCAATGGTGTCACCCAGTGCGGGCCGCACCCCCCTAGTGACAGCACTGTCCCTACCTGCATTTAGCTATAGGACTGCATGTACAGTATGTATATGTACAGCTGTGGATGTCTCATATATACAGCTCATTACCACATGTTCCCTCTCGTTTCCTGATGCTCACGTAAAAGCATTTGCTGTATAAAAATAATTTAATGGTTTGTGGCATTGCAAGCATTAAGTCAACCAGGAACCAAGAGCAACACAACTTCATCTTTTCTAATCACAAAAGTACACTTGTCCTTCAGAAGAAAATGTCCTTACTGTGACCACCACAGGTTATTTTGTTGAAAATCTATAAACTTGCGAAGGATTTTCCATTATTTAAACATTTGTAAAGGATAATTTGTTACTAGAGGCTCCTTTCAATGCAGTGTATCCATATTTCACTTTCTGAAACAGTATGTGCTAGTTTAGAATCAATAAAATGTACGGGGTCAATTATACAGCGAGAATGATAATCCTACAAAAGCAGGGTCACTATATAATGCATCTGACGATGCAAGAATGGGTCTTTAGTACAAGATAAAAGACCCAATATATATCTTCTCAAACAATGGCTGAGGACCACCCGGAGACAGATTTCTCCCGACTTATCTAATTGGAGTCATAAGGGTTCCTTTCTTCTTCACACTGTCTGTGTAGCTCTCGTATCTAAATATCTCAAAAATCTGTGTGAAACCTCCATCTTCAACACCCAGTTTGTATTATGCATTCCATCAGAAGCACATGTGACATGGAAGAGCAGTTAGGAGATGGGGATAAAGCACTGTTACGGGGTGACAAGGATCCTAATGGCAGTACGGCCAAGTGCTCTTTGAACTGCCTCCTGGCCGGCCATTGTGCTTAAGCGGCCGGCAGCTTCCTAAATGTGACAGGCTGTCTAAAGACGGCCTGTTAGCCCCGCCCACATGCGAGCAGGAAACTGCTAACATTTAAAAACAGGCAGCAATGCTTGTTTACATACAAGCGATCCAAGCTTCCAGGCGAATTTGGGAAAATGGAATTACTGCCACCAATTTGCTATATTTTCCCCCCTGCTGCTGCTCTTTCCTTTAGCCGAATGCTTTTTCTCCACTGCGGCTGCCGATGTACTATCTGTACACCGTACGCAACAGCACAGCCCTGCACTCAGTATTTCAAATTCCACGTGCAAATGGCGAGCACTCATTGGTCAACAAGATCATCTGACTGAGCTGACCAATGAGTAGCACTTAGCAAAAATCTCTTCTTATTGACCAATGAGTGTTTGGCATTTGTGAGCAGAATTTGAAATACCGAGCACAGGGCTGTGCTGCTGTGTATGGAGGATAGTACATCAACAACTGCAGAGGGGAAGGAGCGTAATCCAATTTTCCCAAATTCGCCTGGGAATGTGGAATCATCCTTTAAGGAGTAAACTATTAAATCGTTTTTAGATCTGTCAATCTGCCTTGTACCTGTTCTATTTTTTTTTTTTTTAAAAACCTCTTAGTTGTGAGTAATAAAAAAACAGGGGGTGATAAAGTGATTACAGTAAACTCTCAGTTGTCTGGTATTCAACTAACCAGAACTCTCATCTAACCAGAAAAAATTCCATGTGTACTCCCTGTTCTACGGCATGTATTATCCTGGAAATGATCGTGTGTCTATTTGTCTTAATTTGCTTTTGATTACTGCATTTCAATATTAATATTAAATCAATATAGAGTTTATGTTATGATATGGTATAGTATGGGTATGGCATTAGTTAGACCCATTTTTAAGAGTAACTCTCAAGCAACCAAAATACATTTATCCGGAAACTACCAATCCCAGTGGATGCCGGATAACAGGGAGTTTACTTTATGTACTTACTGCATTTTGATCTCCAGGTGTAGCTGTAGGCTTGTGCTCCAGGTCCAGCCGCTGCTGATACTGCTTCAGTTGATTAAGAGAAGGTTTGAATTGTGCTGCTCCAACGGTTTTGCTTGCCCACTCATCCACCAGCTTGTGAAGGTCATCAGTAAATGTTCCCTTTTTGTTGTTACTATTGTTGGACTGGGCCTGAACTTGCTGTGCATTTAGTGAAGGGACTAGTGATGGTTCAGGGCCTGTTGCAAGGCTGCTTGTTGAGGATCCTACATGAGGGCAAACAAATCTCAGTCATTAGAGCTTTAGAAGAGACATGGCTGGT